>NW_007231598.1:59278-170498 GCF_000164805.1 Carlito syrichta | reverse complement strand
GTCTGGGTGATGGAGTGAGACTCCAACTCAAAAAAAAAAAAAAAAAGAAGAAGGAGCAATGAGAAGGCTTCAGTGTCAGCCCAAGGATCCGTGGTCTAGGAATCCATGCTGGGTCTGAGGTTGGTAAACTGTCTCCCAGAGAAAACCCAGAAGCACCAAGTTCCCACTGACCCTCCAGAGAAACCCCATACTTTGAAAAAGTTGAAAGCCCAGCTCTTGCCCCCCAGCGCTCCCTGAGGAGTTGCATGCTGAGACAAGAATATTTCTGAGAATCCTGCTCCAAGGGGTACCCTCTATCCCTGGGTATTTTAGTGTAGTATTTTTAAATAATGGGAATGAGTGAAAACATTTAAACTTGTTACTTCCATTGGCCCCACTGAAGTAAAGAAGAAAGCCGTGTCTTTCATTATCTCTATGCCTTCTCTACCAACTGCTATTATCCTTTATCTCCAAGATGATTCAGCAATGGGGAGAATTTAACCTGTTTTACGTTGAAAACCTTGGAGGCAGGGAGTTGGGAAAGAGGACTGGGGAGAGAACGTGTTCGCAGAAAGCAGCAATATTTCCACCTCCCGCACACTCACCAAAAGCAAAGTCATTCACAGGCCTTCCTATTGGTCCTGCCTTCACAGCCTCTGGCATCACGAGTCCCTCACTTTCTAAGTCCCAAAGCCCAGGAGAATGCTTTCTCCTCTTTTTGTTTTGATAGGGGCACAAGTATTCCCTCAGTATTCAAGGATCTGAAGAAAAAGCTCCGAAAACTCAGCTAGGAGTTAGGAGCCAGAGTGGGTAACTGCCCGGGAGCAAGACCATAATAGCACAGTTGTTTTCTTAAAGGAAGAAATGGGGGCTAGATGTAGTTCCCAGCACAGATGAAGAAATGGGGCATTTATGCTTCCATGCCTGAGGCCATTGCCATCACTACACGGTCACATGTGTGTAAACACGCGCAGGCATGTGCATCTCATGGGGGACCCGGATAGCCCTGTTTACACGCACTCATGTTTGCATTGCCCATAGAATGAGTTCCTTCTTCACTATATTTCGGTTGACGATATACTCCTAAAGTCAAATGAGTCTATGCCTGACATTGCTGCCTGCTCAATCTTTTATGGAGCCTCCCCAAGGATCAATTTGTATAATTTCTAAAATCTTTCCCAATTCTCCATTTCCTGTGGGTCTGTTTTTATATCCAGATTTCCCCCCGTTCCTTCATTCTCTCATTTTTCTAGGACATAGGGAGAGTCCAGTAATATTCCTCCCACCCAAACATTGTAGGTTGACTCTATTGCAAAATACAAAACCAGAGACCTGGCTAGAGCAAAGCTGAAAATTCAAGCTGTCTGTGGTCACTCGTTGGTGGACCCAGCTACTGACAGGCAGTGGCCTTCATTGTGGAATCCAGGGCTGACGGATCTATACAGTCCCTCAGCCCGTTTCCTCCCCATCCTCAGAAAAGCACACTCCCCTCTAGGTCCTAGGGAACCGCCATCCCCTGCTTCAGCTGGCTTTTCAGAGAAATCTAAGAAACTGACACCAAACTCGGAAGGGGAAAAACACAAAACCTGAAACTTTTTAAAGATGGGAAATTGCCTTCCTTCCCATGTGGGCTTCAAGGAAAACCAATGGGGACTCTTCTGGAGAGGTGTGAGTTTTTTTCTCCCCACCCTCCAAGGAACTTTCTGAATCCACCACAGAACTGTGGAGAAGTGGCCAAGGCAGAGAGAGAAGAGTTAAATCAAGCCCAGACCTCAGCAATCTGTGTTCAATTTTGATAAAAATCTTTCTCCCTCTCCCTCACTGCCCCCCTTCCTCCACCCCACAGCTCAGACACGTCTCTATGTTATGAGCTTGCATCTTGTTTGGGGCACCGAATGCCGGCACTTCCAGAGAAGCTGGCCTGTACCCCACCGTGGCCATGTGAGAGAAACCTCCACCCCACTCCAGAGGCAGGACTGGACACAGGACCACGGTGTCCTGGCCACCACCCCCACCTCCTCGTCGTCCTCCTCATCCTCTTCACAAAATTACCTGCCGCCAGGCCAGAGCCCTTCTTCCCTGGTTAAGTCAGCATCCTGATGCCCAGGGAGGTCCGGACACGAGGCTGGGCTGCGGCCACAGATGCTGAGCTCCCCAGAGTAGGGACCCTTTCCTGGGATGCCACTTCCCCGGTCCAAGATCCTACTGCCACCAACAACCAGAACCTCACTCTGCCGCTACCCTGCCCGCTGGCCAGAGGCCAGGCCTGTGAGTAGGAGCTGGGGGCTTGTGAAGGCTTCAACCCACTCAAACGAAAGCACAGACAAGCTGAACCCAGAAAGGCCACCACCAAAAAGTTGTCAGTTTCAGGGAAGGGATTCCGTCTGTGTATGTCCACTTGTGACAACAAGGAGTCAGATTTCAAAGCCACAAAAAACATTTTTTAAAGTTTTCCAAAGACATTTCCTGTGTCCAGATGTGCCAGTACAGACAGACACACGCAAACACACTCAATCTCTCTCTCTCTCTCTCTCACACACACACACACACTCAGTCTCTCTCACACACACACACACACACACACACACACACACACACACACACACACACACACCCCAGGGTCAGCAGCTCCTGCAAATACTTTGGAGAAACAAAACAGCCCGCGGAGCTGCCTTTCCAGTCCCCGTGGAGCATTCTACAGAAAGTAGAGGGAGAGAAGGGTGGACGCCCGGCAGAGAGGGCGCCCCCGGCCTGGCCCCCAGGCTCCCCGACGGAGAGCGGCAGGGCCGGCTGCACTTACTCCGAGGAACGCATGGCGCCCGCCGCTCCCGCAGCCCCAGGTCCCCTCAGGCGCCGCCGCGGTCCGCACTCCGCTGTCGCTCTCCGCTGTCCTCTGTACTCTACTGTATTCCGAGCGAAACCGCGGCTGTTTCCCCTCCAGGCCGGCCTCGCTCCCGCCCGCCCTCCCGGCTCTGACGTCAGGCGTCTTGGAGCGAGATATTTATGGCAAGGATACTCTGAATTTTCCCTAGGTAGAGTTCTGATTGCAGTTCCTTGGGATTTGTAATTTTCACACTTTCAGACAGAACCTTCTGTAAGGGAGGGAGAGGTAGGGAGGCAGGGAGCCGCCGGCAGGGCGAGGCGCACAATGAGGGTAGCTGTTTCCCACTTTGGCAAGGAGACTTCTTAGGGCTGCCTCTGTTTAGGAAACATGGAAGGGTCAAGGAGGCAAAAGTGGCCACCTGGGCTGTGGGTTTCTCCTCGGCTCCTCCTCTGGGTAACGGGCAAAAAAGGCTTAGTCTGAGGCCGGCTTGGGGGTGGGGGTCAGGTGCTCAGCAATCCCCTCTCCCTCATCAAAATGCCCCTGCACTGGACACTCTGTGTCCCCAGGAGGTGCTGGGCAAGACGGAGAGAAATCAGAAATCAGGCACAACAGAACGGCCACTCAGGAGCCCTGCTCCACACCCTAACAACTTTTCCATTTCTTTTTTGGGAGTGTGTGTATGTGTGTGTATGTTTATTTTTATTAAATTATGTTCCACACTCTCTGCCTCTGTATAGTTTCCCCAACTCAGTGCCAGTCAGTTCATCTCACTTCATTGCTTATATACATAATTTGAGCCGTTTACAATAGCTCTTATTCATATTTTTAAAAGTGGTTTTAATTTTTTAAAAATGTGATTGTGCTCCATCGTCTTGACCAAACTGGAAACTGTCCCTTTGTCAAGAGCAACTGTCTCCTCCATGATTGACAGCACCCTCAGGGAGAGTATTGGCATTGATTTTCTCTAGTTCCTAGTCTCTCCGCCCCTCATTTCCAGAAGTCCCTTTGCAAGCAAGTGGTGCCCCCACTGGGTGATGACTGTATAGAGTTTTCTAGACGTTCAGATCTAGATTCCAGCAGTCATCTCTTTCTCCACCTAGCTGAGGGGGCTTAGGGAAATGGCTTGATTTAAGGGTCATCCTTCCAGAGAAAAAGCGAGTGGAATGCATTATGGTTCCCAAGGACTGGGTTATGAATTTAAAATGATACACATGAGATGCAAATTACTTGTACATTTTAGATATCCAACTCTCCATTAATGGGAGGGGGTACAGATAACGGCAAATCATCATTAAAGCACAATTGTAGTGAACTTTCCATTAGCCCAGACAGGGTAGAGGTGGGAAGGTGTTGTTACCCACAGTTACAGTGCAGCAGGGACTCTAGGACTTGGAATGTGTTTCCCTCTTTCGCAAGCAGCTGGTTAGGGCTGATTGCCAGGAAGAGCCAAGTCTTGGGGTTGTGCTTCTTGGTAGGGGGCAGCCGTGTTGTTTTGATACAAACCACAGAGGGCTGGAGCCTGCTGTTTGGGTTCCTTTCCTCAGCGTCGTCTTCCACCTCCACCTGCCTCCACCTCCTCCCTCACGTCAAGGCTCCACTGGCAAGGTGAGCTCTGCTTTGCAGTCGACTGCAAACTGGACTCCAGGAGCCATTGACAAACCCCTTCTCCCTGGCCTCTCTCAACCAAAGAAGGTGGAAATCTACAACATTCACCATTTCAGATCCTCTTGTAGCTCGGGATAGCTGTGGGATCCAGTTCTGACCAGTGAGATTGGAGTGCGGAAGGCAGAGGACAGCTTCCACCAAAACTCTTCAAGAAAAGGTCCAACTCAGATGACATTCCTGTTGACATTTCCTATTTCCCTTTCCTCCGTTTTTTTTTCCCTCTTCTGGAGCATTGATATGATGCCTGGAGATGCAGCATCTGTCTCGCAACCTTGAGAACAAAAGCCACCGATTTGACGGTGGTGGTGCGGGAAGACAAAAAAAGCCAAGGTCCTAGACACTATCCATAAGTGGCTGTACCTCCCTCTGACTTCTTGTTAGATGAGAAAAGTAAACCCCTATGTGTTTAAGTTATTATAATTGAGCTTCCTTTTGTTGACAGCCAAATATACTCTTTCCTAATACATTTTCATCAGTTCACCAAAATATAGCACTGGGACAGTTACTAAGCATTGGCTTACAGATATGACAATTATTTTTATTTTTAATAATAAATAGCATATACATACTAAACAAATAATATATTTGTTTGAGTCAGAGTCTCACTCTGTTGCCTAAGCTGGAGTGCAGTGGCATGCTCATGGCCACTGCAGCCTCAATCTGCTAGGCTCAGGTAATCCTTCCACTTCAGCCTTCCAAGCAGGTGCATGCCACTAAACCCAGCTAATTTTTTTTATTTATTGTAGAGACAAGGTCTGACCAAGCTAGCCAAGCTGGTCTTGAACTCCTGGGTTCAGGCAATCCTCTTGCCACCACCTCCCAAAGTACTGGGATTACAGACATGAGCCACTGTACCTGGCATGACAATTATTTTTAGCATGCCTTGCACTTACATAATTCTTTATAGTTTTCAAAGCCAATTCACATATGTCCCCTCTGAACCTCACAACTTTGGGAGTTATCACTATAGCCTTTTTTTAATATAAGAAAAAAGACAGATCTGATAAGAGTCCTGCCCAAGATCACATAGTGTGCAACCAAGGAACCTTAGAACCTAACCTAGTTCTTCAATTCTGCGTATTTTCTGCAACATCTTTAATAACACAACAAAAAAGTCCAATGAAGTTCCTCATTCCTTCCAAGTCAGTGTGAATTATATTTAGCTTAACTGAGATGAAACAAACTGCAACTAAATTCTAGAACTGGGAAGTGACACAGTCCACTCATGACTAAGTCCAGTCCACTGTTTCCCCTCACTCCCAGCCTCTCCAGCTACCCTCTGTCATCCTGTTCTGAATCTCTGCAGCTGTTCTCTCTAAGGTCACATGGCCTTTTAGATGTATCCAGTCTTGTCATTCTTTATTCACACATCCTTTGAAATGCTTGAGTCACCCCTTTCTCGAAGAGTTCCCCGCCCTCGTGGACATCTCGCTGTCACTATGACTCCTTTCATGCGATTTCTCTTCCTGGATCCTCCTCTTCTATTGAGGTCTTGGAAGGGCTCTGTCAGCAGGGCTCTTCCCCAAGGCTTTGTCAGCAGCCATCTTTTTCTTGAGCATCACAACTCCTCCTCTTGGGTTCTCTCACCTTTTCTCCTGAATTTCACACCAGTCTCAGTCACTGTCTGGGAAATCCGGTCATCATATCTACACCCAAATCTTCATCCAACCACCGTTTTCCTCTCAACTGTAATCCCCTTTTCAACTATTTATTGCCTATATTTTCCAGCCCATGACAAGTATTAATATTTGTTAATTATGAATATACCATAATTATTTATGGTATTATTATTATTATAAAAGGATGCAGGAAAGTTACCAAGGCATAAGAGGGTTTTATGAAGGACTCATTTCTAGTATCAGGAACTTTGGCAGAATCATCCTCCCTTGGAAATCACTCTACAGGCCCATCTAAGTGCCTACAATCATAAGAAAATGTAGTGGAATTAATAGACATTAGCAGCAGCAGACAAAATAGAAATGAAGTGACAGACCTAAGAGAAATAGCATGTCCTTGTTAACTCCTTTTTACATGTGGTCTCTGTGAGAACCTATCTGCAAGACTGACACAGAGTAACTTCATTTTAGGCAAAGTAAGAGAAAGGATGAAATTAAAGATAAGACTAGATTAAAGATAGGGTCACTCAGAGGTGGTGGATTGGGGGCATGACAAGGATTGTAACAGGGGAAGTGAGACTGAGGAGTAACAGAATATTCTAGGTCTGGGAGAGGAGAGTCTTCATACCGGCCCGGGTGTTTTTTATGTGTGATGGGTTTGTTGTTGTTGTTTTAAAGACAGGATCTCTCTGTCACCCAGACTGGAGTACAGTAGCATGACTGTAGCTAACTGTGACCTCTCAAACTCCAGGCTCAAGTGATCCTCCTACGTCAGCCTGCCTAATAGTTAGGACTACAGGAGAGTCCACCAGGACAGATCTTTTTTTTTTTTTAAGAGATGGAGTTTCACCATGTTGCCCAGACTGGTCTTCTACTCCTGACTTCAAGCTATCCTCCCACCTCATCTTGCCAACACTCTGAGATTACAGGTATGAGATACCACACCTGGCAAGTGTTACTCAGGTTCTAGTGGGATGAGGAACAAGAGAAGCTCATGAAATGTGTGGATCTGAGAGCTGAGGAGCTGTTTGTGAAGAGTCCTTGAAGTTGCAGGGCCTCTCCAAGGTCATCTGACTCACTCCTACCCCCATCTTATTACATTCAGAACCCTAATGTAGGTAGGGGTCTGTTCTCAAGCTCTCCAGGGAAGGTGCTTCATCTTTCTTCACCTACATATTCCAGGAGCATTCAACAAGTCTCTGTAGTGCACAACTCACCTGAAAAATTGTTCCTATCTGATACAGGATCCCCAAACAGCTCATTAAGTTTGTCCCAGTTTCCAAGGCTTGCCACATACTTCCAAGACCCAGCCCATCACGTCGAGAAAGAAGCAGGCTTCACCAAAGTCCCTCCTTAGTCACTCTCCAGGGGTAGAGCTCCTAATCTATACTGCAGGAACCATAGTGGCACTCAGTAAGATTTCTTGAAGAATGAATGAGAACCCCAGGAATATGTCACCTAATCAGTATGAGGCTCTCCATGAACAACATATATCTTTCCCTGATTTATTGACATGGGCTATAGCAGATGGTGAAGAGAACTCAAGTGTTCGAATCAGGGATCTTGGTTAAATCCCCTGCCCTGCCTCTCACCTCTGTGTGACATCAACATGGCAAGGTAACTTTCTCAAGCTTAGTTTTTGTGATACTTACCTTCCTGTGTCGGTTTGGTTGGGCCACAGTGCCCAGATATTTGGTCAAACATTATTCTGGATGTTTCTGTGAAGGTGTTTTTTGGATGAGATTAACATTTAAACTTTAAGTAAAGCATATCTGAGGAGGATCCCTCAGAATTTCGAGGTCTCTCTCATTCCACTACTTAGGCTATCAGAAGCAACCCACTGACCCCCAGACTCTATTCAGAGTGTTGTCGAACTCTGTTATCAGGGGTGCTGTTAATGCCTAGAAGGCAGAAGAAGCTTGTTCTGACCTAGACTCAGTTCTGCAGTAAACCTCCATAATGTGGGTGGGTCTCATGCAATCGGTTGAAGGTCTTCATAGGACAAAGATCAACCCCCACCACTACTTCATCCAAGCAAGAGGGAATTATTCCAGCAGACTGCTTATGAACTCAAACTGCAATTCTTCCCTGGGTCAGTGTTTAGACTCACCAGGCCTCCACGATTATATGAGCCAATTCCTTAAAGTCAACCTCTCTCTCTGAATGCTCACATACCACATCTTGTTGGTTCTGTTTGTCTGAACCTCCTATTAGTGAGGAGAGCTCTGACTAATACAGTGTCTTCAACAATAACATGGTATGAAGATCATCCTGTCCCAAAGGATTGTTGTAAATGTCAAATGAAGCAGAAGGGGTTGAAAATCTCTACCTCAGTAAGTTCTTCCAAGCCTGGGGAGGAGGAAGATCCCTCAGAATTTCAAGGTCTCTCTCATTCCACTACTTAGGCTGTCAGAAGCAACCCACTGACCCCCAGACTCTATTCAGGGTGTTGTCGCACTCTGTTATCAGGGGTACTGTTAATGCCTAGATGGCAGAAGAAGCTTGTTCTGACCTAGACTCAGTTCTGCACAGACACATCACACATTGTGTTTTGATCAGGGGCCTGCTCACAGGCCTACCTTGCTTCTCTCACCTATAATAAGGGATATAATCTCCATTGTTTTAGACAGGACTCCTGGACTTTTATTATCTGACAGTAACTTCCAAGGCTACAACTAAAGAGAAAAAAATGCCTGTAGTCCCAACACTTTGAGAGGCTGAGGCAAGAGGCTTGTTTGAGGCCAGGACTTCGAGATCAGCCTGGACAACATAGAAAGAACGTGATTCTACAAAAACTAAATTAGTTGGGCATGGTATCACATGCCTGTAGTTCCAGCTACTCAGGAAGCTGAGGTGGGAGGATCCCTTGAGCCCAGGAGTTTGAGGCTGCAGTGAGCTATGATGACACCACTGCACTCCAGCCTGGGTCACAGAGCCAGACCCTGTCTCAACAAAATAAATAAATAAAAATATAAAAGCCTATGGCTGCCAAAATGTCTTTCTGAAAAGGACATCAATAAGACATAAACTGCATGTCACAACAGCATGGAGATATTTTAGGTCCTCATTGCTATGTAGTATAGTAAAAAGGTCTCAGAATATGGTATCAGAAAAACCTGGTTTCTAATTCTAACTCTGGCTTTTGCAACTAAGAGCATCATTTCACTTCTCTGCAAAATTCAAGTTAATAGAAGGATTAATTCCATGGTGCTAGAATGAGGATTAAATTATAGAATATTGGTACCTTACAAATGGCCACTCTTCTTACATGCCTTTCCTCTCCTTGCCCTCGTTCCCACCTCCACACCCGCCCAACACACGCTGCTTTTATGCTAGCTAGTGTCAAGAATGCACTTAACATGAATGTACAAATTCCCCAGGTTCCTGGCATCCAGCTCTCTGCAAACATCTTTGCCCAGAGTTAAGAAATCTTCCTGAGCTCAGACATGACCACACCAAATAGGCAACGATTAGAAAATTGTCCCCATAAAGGCTGTCTCCTTCTGAGGTGCAGGACAGCATTTTTGAGAAGCCTCCTCAGGTTGTTTGCAGCAGCTTTGATGGTCGACTCTGCTGCCTCGCCTACGTCAAAACCCTAAGTGTTTAACCACAAGACACACAATCCTGGGACATCCTGGCGGCAGCCCTCCACCCCCGCGGCAAAGCAAGCCATGCGTGTGTCTAATCTGGTATGTGGCCTCCCTCCGAGGCCAGCAAGGCAGCTCTGGCTTACCGCACCACACCTGGCCACATATGGAAGGGAATATCACATGCTGAGCAGAGTGTTTGAGTGGCTGAGGAATGGAGCCGAATGATTTCTTGACCCCCCCCCCAGACAATCTGTGATTGGAACCCAAGATCCCCAAGCTGGGGAAGGTGGAACCCACTAGCAGCCACCACTACTTATGTTATTTCTGGAGCCAGAGTACTTGCACTCTGTCATGATCACATACAAACTTCCATTACCTCCCAACTTTTAGTAGCTCAAACCCTTTGAAAAATAATGCTTAGGGCCAAGTGTTCCTGTCAGCTTCAGGATAAAATTATATTTTGGATTATTTAAAATAAAAAATTTCTCAGATGATCTACATTGGGGGTGAAGACAGATCTCACACAAATATACATACACACACACATACACACACACACACACGCACACACACATTTTCTTCACTGAAAAATAATTTGAGACCCTTGCAATGTTCAGGATGAGTGACTTTGGGCTGGCATATATATGTGTGTGCAACTGAGCAAAGACTCGGGGACTTCAGAAGAAGCATGACCCATTTCATCATTCGGTGGTTTTTGTCTTTTAAAGGAAAATATCTTAAAAATGGAGAAGTGATGATGTTAGAAATCTGTTCTTAATTACTACTCAGTAACTTGGCAATCTGTTTTATCCCATTCATTTCTTTGGGAAAATTCTCAGCAACTCATCTCTTCAGTTGTGTGTACACCATCACACACATAGATATAAAGAAAAAGAAAACCCACCCTAATTGTCCTTGAACAGAGCACAGGACATTTGTACAATTATTACATCCTTCTGCATGTAAAATATTCATAAGCACAGGTTTTCTCATGCTAGGAAGTTTCATAAGCACCCAATAGGCTTGTTTGACTATTGTGTATCTGTGATTTAGGACCCAGCACAGAGACCTTTCTTTCCTATTTATTTGTTTATTTATTTATTTTAATTTTTTATTTTAAAGATGAGGGGTACAATTCAGGGTTAGGTATACAAATGTCCATTATGCTGGTACCCTTGTTGATGAGGTGTGCCTCCCCTCCCCTGGCAGTTCCCCTCAGCTGTCAATCCCACCCCCCTCCTTCCCTGGCAGTTTCCCACCACAACCAATCCCTTTCTTATAGTATTATAATAATTGTTCAAGAGACCTTTTATTCTTTTAAAGAAGAATCAAAGAAACCCTCTACTGACACATTTGGTCATTTAATCCTGCTAAGTGCCAGGCACTGTGGTAAACCCTAGAGATGCAGCATGAATAAGATGAGCTATCTGTCCACAAAGAAGCCATAATGTAGTCGAGGGACCACATAATTAAGCTCTACCACACCAGGTTGAAAAAAATAAAAACCCATGACATTTCCAGAATTATCATTGCTAGAAGGAAATAAGGGGTAATAACATGTTGCCCCCCCACCTTAGGAGAGTTTTCTGAATGAAGAAAATATCTCTCCTTTTCTTTCCACTGGTAGCTTCCAGGCCAATATTTCCAAAATGTCTCCAACAGAATACTAACTTCTTGAAATGATTTACAAAAAAAGGTAGGGGAGGATTCCTCATGGTCAAATAAGCTTGATAAAGGTTATATATTCTACATACCCCCTTTGGAACCTCACAGTGCAATGTTAGTATAATGAAGGATCTGGTAATTCCTGCAGTGAAAGCAATCTTGCCTATCTTTATTTATCACAGTATTCCCCAAAGTTATTTCTTCATGGAACCCATTTTTTCACATAACATCTATGAATTTCCCATAGCTTTAAGAAACATTGTTTAGTCTGAAGGGGACCAGAAGAAGTCTCTAAAAATAAAAACAAGTGCAATAGGATGCTGAACTGGAATTGTTAATGAAGCTGCAAGGTACAATAGATAAGATATTCTAAAATATCTCAGAGCAAGAGGCAGTTTTTCAAAAGGAATTATCTGGGATCCAATTTTATGCCTCCAAAAACTCCTTCCTCTGAAGAGTTTATAAAAAGAATTGGAAGTATAGGGGTCAAGAAAGAATTTTCTAAGGAGGATTTCTTTGAGGGACTTGCACCAAAATTTTTCCCCTACTCCCATAGGAAGGAGAGCTTCAAGGGGATGACTCAAGGACCTCACTAAGTGCTCCCTAAAGTTGGAAATTGTGGACAGTATTGGACTACGGCCTGGAAATCTAGACAACAAGAGACACAGATGGTGAATTGATCTGGTGGTGGATTAAAAAAGAGTAGTTGCTTTGTTGGGAAGGCTGGCACTCCTTGAGCCTGCCAGGACAAGGATTAATGCATGTTTCCTGAGGACCATATGTGGGCCACATGGGAGAGAAAGTGATCCAGGAGCTATTTTTATACCTTATCCAAGAGGACTACCTGGAAAAGTTATGGGACCACAGTACTGAGAATTGGTATGAAGTGGACTATTGAAAACCCAAGTGAAGTAGGGGAGAAGCAACTGGGGGCAGGGGGAAAGGATGTACAGCCAATGTCATAGGAGTTTCAGTTAGAATGGTCCAATTAAATAGACTCTGAATAACCTACCAAAGAGCACACAGGAGAAAAAGCCTGATAAAGCCAGTTTATAACTGTAAAATCTTTCCTGTGGAAGGAAGAATTTCTAGCTATGGCTGAGTAAGGAGATCAACAAACCTTATTCCCCTAAAGTAACTATAAATCTGGATATAATTGACAAAAAATAAACAAAATTTCAGCACTCTGGAAATCAACCTAAAGTTTATACCAATCTGAGAAATATTTATACTTTAAAAGCTACTAAACTGTTGGGAATAATAATGGGACTCTGGTGTTCTATTTCAAGGATGAGTCATTGTATAACTGATCCCTACAATGTGCAGATACAGGGTGACTCTTAGGAAGACAAGCTTATAAATAAAAATAAGAAGATGAAAAACAAAGCTGAGGTATTATTACCTGCATACTTCAGATTTTAAAGATTCAGCCATGACAAGCTACAAAACAAATAAGTAAATGAAACAGCAATAGCAGCCTTTAGGGGAAGCAAAATTAAAATCCAAAGTTGTCAATGGATCATCTAAAATGTTCAGTTTTCAACAAAAAATTACAAGACATACAAATAGTACAGTGTGGAAAAATGCAATCAGTAGAAACTGTCTTGAGTATCCTCAAATGCTAGATTTTGCAGACAAAAGCTTGAAAGCAGTTATTATTAAAATGTTTTTTAAAACTAAAGAAAGCAATGCTTAAAGAATTAAAGGAAGGAGTAACAGTAATGAATCAACAAATAAATATTCTCAATTAGGACACAGAAATTATTCTGAAAGAACCTAATAAAAATTCTGGAGTTGAAAAATACAAGTGAAATAAAAAATTTACTAAAGGGACTCAGCAGACAATTCAAAATGTCAAATGAAAGAATCTATGAACTTGAAGATAAATCAGTAAAACTACCAATCTGGAAAGCAAAGAGAAAAAAATGAATAAAAATAAATGAACCCTCAGAAACCTGTAGAATGATATAAACTGTACCAAAACGTATATACTAGGAGTCCCAGGAGAGAGGAGAGCATCATCCTTGTATCTACATAGTGTAGTGATTAACTAATGATTTGACTCAGCCTTGAGACAGAACACCAAAGAATCCCATAATTTTTGCCAAAAATTTAAAAGTTTTTAAAGTATAGATAATTCTCAGAGGAGATAAAGAGAAAGTAGAAACATTTGACGATATAGTGTCATAAAATTCCCAGTGTTTGATTAAAATATTTAATCTACTGACCTAAGAAGCTCAACAAGTGGGATAAACATTAAAAAACTTATATCCAGATGTATCATAGTCAATTTCTCAAAAGACACAGTGCAAACCTTGAAAAAATGGAGAGAAAAATTACTTGTCATGCCCAGGGAATGTCAGTCTGATTAATGACCGATTTTTCATCTGAAACAATGGAGACCAGAAAGTAGTAAAATGACAAAGTGTTAAAAGAAAAATATTGTTAATCAAAACTATTTTTCAAATATTTTGGCAAAATTACCACAAAGTATAATTAAAAATAAACATAAATCACAATGGTACCCCTTAAAAACCTATTTAACACACAAAGAAAGCAGTCAAGAAGAAACAGGAAACATATGGAAAAAATAACAACTATAAATCCAATCATAAAAATAAATACATTAAATGTAAATGATCCAAAAACCTATAAAAAGGCAGAGATTATCAGACTGGATTTTTCAAAGCAAGAATATACTGCCTGCAAAAAATGCATCTTAAGTACAAAGTCATAAGCAGGTTGAAAGCAAAAAGATAGAAAAATATGTATCATGCAAACAGTATCCACAAGAGAACTGGAGTGGCTACATTATTATCAGACAAAATAGACTTTGAAACTAAAAATAGTATTAGAGACAAATAAGGATATTTCATAATAACAAAATGGTTAATACATCAGAAAGATATAAGAAATAACAACAGAACTCCAAAATTCATGAAGTAAAAAGTGACAAGATTGAAAAGAGGAATAGAGAATTCAACAATAGAAGTTGAAGATTTCAATATCTGACTATCAATAATCTATCAAGTCACTAGACAGTAAATCCTAAAGTATATAGAATACTTGAATAACTGTATCACCAACTAACCTAGTGTGTGTGTGTGTGAGTGTGTGTGCTCCTACACTATGGTTTGACCACGTTTCTGTGATAGTGTAAAGAAATGGGGATTTTAAGAGGTGATTAGGTCATGAGGACTCCTCCTTCATGAAAAAAGTTAAGGAGGCTGTAAAGGAGGCTTTATGCAACATGTGGCTAGCCTGCCCTTCACTTTCTGCCATGTGAGGACACAGTGTTGTTCTCATCAGACAACTATACCTGCTAGTGCCTTTGTCTTAGACTTCCCAGCCTCCAGAACTATGGGAAAATACATTTCTGTTCTTTATAAATCATCTTGTCTCTGGTATGGTCATGTGCTACATAACAATATTTCAGTCAGTGATGGACTCATATCATGACAGTGGTCCCATAAGATTATAATAAATCGTTAGTGTACCTTTTTAATATTTAGATATATTGACATACACCAATACTTACCACTGTGTTACAATTGCCTATAGTGGTCAGAACAGTAACATGCTGTATAGGTTTGTAGCCTAGAAGTCATAGGCTATAACTTATAGCTGAGGTATGTAGTAGGCTATACCATCTAGGTTTGTGTAAGTACACCCTAATATTGCCTTTCTTAGTATGTATCCTCATCATTAAGTGATGTATAACTGTATTCTGTTATAGCAGCACAAATGGACTAAGGCAGTGTGTGTGTGAGTGAGTGTGTGTGTGTGTGTGTGTGTGTGTGTGTGTGTGTGTGTGTGTGTGTGTATATGTGGTGTGATTTGTTTTATGGTCTAGTATATGGTATTCCTGAGGAATGTTTCTGGTGTGGTTGATAATCATGTGTGTTCTACAACCATTAGATGGTTCTTTTATCATTATGAATTATCTTCTTTCCCTGTAAAACTATTTATAGTCTAGCAAACCTGGAATATTCTTCAGAAAAAAAAATATACTAGGCCATAAAATAAGCATCAATAAATTTTAAAAGTATTTGAATCATATAAAGTATGACAACTGACCACAAAAGAATGAAATTTTAAAGCAACAGCAAAAAGAAATCTGGGAAATTCCCCAATGATTTGAAAATTGAAAAACATACTGCTAAACATTCATGGGTTAGAAGACTCAATATTGCTAAGATGGCATTTCTCCCCAAATTAAGCTAAGAGTCTATGTACTCCCTATAAAAAATCTTGGTAAGGGTTTTGGGTGCTTTTGGTTTTAAAACTTTTGTATTTCAGAAGACATTGTGAATATGAAAAGATGATGAAAATTAAAAGACAAGCCATATATGCAGATAATATTTGCAAATCATGTATCTGATAAAAGATTTGGATCCAGAAAATATGAAAAACTATTACAAATAAATAAGAAGACAATCTAATTTAAAAATTGGCAAAAGATTTGAGTAGACATTTCACTAGAGAAGATACACAAGTAACTAATAAGTATATGAAGAGGTCCTCAACATCAATAATTATTAATTGCAAATTAAAATCACAATGAACTATCTCTACATACCCACTAGAATGACTACAATAAAAAGACAGACAATAATAAGAGTAACTGCCCGATGTACCTAACCCTGAATTGTACCCCACAATTTTAAAATAAAAAAAAGAAAATTGCAAAAAAAATAATAATAAGCGTTGGTAAGGATGTGGAGAAACTGAAACTTTCATACATTGCTGATGAAAATGTAAAATTGCATACCTGCTTTGGAAAACAGTTTGGTTGTTTCTTAAAAAAATTTTTTTTTTTTTTGAGTTGGAGTCTCACTCTGTCGCCCAGACTGGAGTGCGGTGGCCGCTCCTGGCCACCACAGCCTCGACCTGCTGGGCTCCAGTGATCCTTCCACATCAGCCTTCCAAGTAGCTGGAACTACAGGTGCGTGCTACCACGCCTAGCTAATTTTTTTTTTTTGACTGATTGATTGTAGAGATGAGGTCTCGCCAAGTTGCCCAGGCGAGTCTCGAACCTATGGGCTCAGGCAATCCGCTGACCTCAGCCTCCTAAAGCATGGGATTACAGGCTGAGTCACTGAGCCCAGCTCTTAAAATCTTAAATACAAACTTATCATTCAACCCAGAAATTCCTTTTCTAGGAACAAACCTAAGAGAACTAAAAAGACTTGTTATACAAAGACAAGTCTCTGAATGTTCATTAGAATATTGTTCATAATAGCCAAAACCTGGAAACAATCTAAATTTCCATCACCTGGTGAATGGATAAATAAAGTATGGTATATTAATATAATAGAATACTATTCAGCCATAAAAAGCAGATTTCTGATTCATGCCACAACATGTATGAACTTCAAAAAATGTTATGCTAAATGAAAGAATCCAGACATAAAATACTATATATTGTGTGATGCCATTTACAGGGAATATCCAGAAAAGGCAAATTTATAAAGACAGAAAGGAGATCAATGACTGTCTTTAACTGTTGTGAAGAAGTGAGGATTAACTGCACACAGGTTTGAGGAAACCTTTTGGGGTAATGGAAATGCTCTAACAGAGCTAAAATTATGATGATTGCCCAAGTCTACAAATCTCGTACAAATCATTGAATTATACACTAGCAGTGGATGAATTGGATGATAGGTCAATTGTGGTATTTGCATCTATTATTTTTTAAAACCATCTTTCCTGCCTTTCCACCTTCTTCCCAACTTCAATCTTGGAGAAGAGGGTGAGTGGGGGAAAGAGTCAAACAAGAGAGGATACTAATCATATCCTTTCCCCAGAGGTAAATAGGTAGACTGTAGCCAATTTTAGCTAGGGAGCAAGTGGGTTGGTGAGGGAAGGGAGTAGTATCAGAGAAGAAGGAAGTCTTACTCTTCATATAAATTGACATGCTAATTAATATACAGGACTGGATATTTTAAACCGAGTTTATGTTTTACTCCCTAACATATTGCAGACCTTTCTAATGCCTACTAATGAACAGAAAAGTCACTGGGCCTGAGCTTTTACCTAGTAGCAGAAAAAAGACATCCTCCCCACACCCACCACAGGTGTGAAAAGGCAGCAGAAGACAAAAGTAAAGTTGATGTCATGATCACCACCCTTAAAACCTATTTGTTAAACATCTGGTTACACAAGGGCCAGGAACAGCAACAAGCATACAAATTCAGCAAGATAATATAGATTCCAGGTGTTAGGGAAAATCATTTAACCTCTCCAATTTCAAATTCCTTATCTTCAAAATGAGAATAGTAATACCTACCTCAAGAGGTTACTGTAAGGATTAAGGGGAATGAGGGATATGAAAGGATTTTGAGAGAGGATTTATAGGTATGAGTGTATCCAACAGTGTTTGATGAGGGAAGACAAACTACTCTGATTGATATAGAATAACGGATTTATTACAAGGTTGAGACACCACATGGGGAGATGGTAACGAAGTCTATTTAAGGCGGTCACCTCTGCTTCTATTATAGGGCCCAAAGCCAGCAAAGCTGGAAGTTAGGAATGGAAGGTGGATGTGAAGTGGAGGAAACCAAGGTTCTGCTGGAACCTGGAAGGGCAAACTGAAACCATGTCTCTATCATCACACTGATACGTGATGACACAAGTGGTCTGCAGGACATGCTGGCATCTTTACCACATAGCTCCACCTGCCCCTGGCCCAGGATTCAGAGAAGGAAGATATCAGGTAGGAGTCGACAGAGCTGTGTGCCCAGCTTTGAGCCCTCTCTGACAGGACAATCACAATGTGCATGAGTCACAATAGCACCTGCGTTACAACAGCCTGCAGAGCACAACAAAATGCTTTGCTTCTGCCTTTTTAGTCCTGTACAGATTTCTCTTGCACCAACCTTAACCTGGAATTATACAGAGAAAAGAACTCAGGGAAACAATTTCAGCTTAGTTAAATTGAAATACATAAGGCAGGGCCACCACGCTCCAACATGACGACTTGGCATCCATACCTATTTCTCTTAATCAGAATTTGTCTCCAAATAAAGACAATAGCAAGATCCTGACTTGCCTCACATGATGCAACTGTCTCATGTACCACTGAAAACATGTAACGTTCTCTGTCAAAGGGACACACAGGTTTTTATTCTTTTTAATCCATCTTTGAATGATATTCATTCCTCATTCAGCTGAGTCACATTCATCTGGTAATGAGTATAACTTAAATACTAAGATATAAATTTAATCACTATTAACACATCTGATGTTTGATGGAAAAGAGATGGGAGGAGGAAGAAAGGGGGAAATAGGCTAATATATTCATAGAAAATTTTTAAAAAATCATAACTATTATAGTCCTCATTTCAACCAAGCATATGGTCCTAGCTCATTTTTATAATACTAGTCATCCAATATTCTCTCTGTCTTCAATAAGCATTTTCATGTGGTAAAGGTTTCTTACCTGATGGGAGTGACCAAAACTTTACCACTGTAGGGTCCGGAGCCCTAGCAGTTCAGCCTGTTCTAGGTTGTTGTAGTTTACCATTGACATTCTTTCCCCTCCCATTGGGGCTTTATTCTGTCACTCAGGCTGGAGTGCAGTGGAGCAATCACAGCTCACCACAGCCTTGACCTCCGGGGCTCAGGCAATCCTCCCACCTCAGACTTCCAAGTAGCTATGACTTCAGGCACACCCCACCATGGCCAGCTAATTTTTTATTTTATTTTTTGTAGACACGGGAACTTGCTATGTTGCCCAGGCTGGCCTCAGACTCCTGGGCTCAAGCAGTCCTCTTTCCTTGACCTCTCAAAGTGCTGAGATTATAGGCCTCAGCTGCCACACCCAACCTACCATTGATTTTTATCACAGGACATTGGAGTACCAAGAGGTGCCCGAGGGAGTTTCTGTATTCCAGACATACTAACATGCACCTTCTTATCCTCATTGTTTGGTTGCAACTAATTTCCCCTCAACAAGATCAATCCTCTCAGCTGGCACCACAGCCCCCTTCTTTACCTGTTGACCTCTGGTATGACAAGACTTATGAAGTCAGAAGGCAAACCCAACTTCCAATTTAATGGAATCATTGCTGTGGTGGATGCATTTTCCTTTGGAAACTATGTCCTTTAGACAAGAAGAACCCAAAGGTTCAGAAACAAGAAGCAAAAGTTTCACTAGCAGTGTCACTAGTAGTAATAGCGAAAGAACCCATTCCCCCTTCTGCACTTTGATTCCTGAACTATTGAATCCTGTTGATGGGAGAAGGAGCACTTGTATTCCTGTTTTCCACAGAAAAAGAATCAATAGAATACATGTAGACATGAAAGAGATTTATTGTGGGAATAGTCTCATGTAATTATGGACGCTGAGATGTCCCACAATATGCCGTCTGTTTGCTGTAGAACTAGGAAAGCCAGTGGTGTAAATCAGTCTGAGGTTGAGGGTCTGAGAACAAGGAGGAGGGTTTGGGAGGTAGGGGGATTGTTGTGTACATCAGAGACTGCAGGCCCAGGAATCAGAAGAAGAAAATTTATTTGAATATGAATGTGCTAATGTCTGAGGACAGAAGAAAGGAGTGTCCCAGTTCAGTAAGAGAGAAAAAGAATTCTCCCTCTTTCTACCTGTGGATTGTATTGGGGTCCTCAATGAACTGGATGACACTTGCCTACTTTCATAAGAGTGGCTCTTCTTTACTAAGTCCACTGATTCAAGGCTAATCTCGTCTAGAAACATCTTCACAGACACATCCAGAAAGAATGTTTTACTAGTTATCTGGGCATCCATTAGCCCACTCAAGAGGACATGTAAAATTAGCTGTGTAAATTTGGACAGATCACTTACAACTTAGCCTGTCCTAGCCACAGAGGGGATGATAATAATAGTTATCTATTAATTATAGCCACTAACCCTTATAATGTTATCTAATAGTTATAACAACCGTCTGAAGTTATAACAACCTTATGAGGTTATTATAAAGATCAAATGAGTTACATGTGGGAAGCACAGAGCCAATTGATGGAGTGAAGACTTGACAAGTGATTATCTTTTCTTACAGATTACTAGAATATAGAAGTCATCAGGTTTGAGTAGGAAGAGTGTGGGTAAGGCTCATGAGAGGACTGCTGATTAAATATGAAGGGTGGACTCTATGTGCCTCTGAATTGAGGTATGGAGGGGAAGAGTGAACCTAGGATGCATTCAAGTTATTACTCTGCTATTTCAAGCTGTGAGACCTTGGGCAGGTCATGTACCATCTCTGGGCCTCTGTTATCTGAGGTGTAAACCAGTAGGGCTGATTTCTATGATTTCCTGGGCTTTTCCCATTTCCTGGGCTTAAGACTCTGCGGTGACCCTTAACTGCCCTTACATAAGTGTCCCTCCCTCCCTGCAGCTGTGAAAGCCCACTCATGATCCCAGAAGAAAGAGCATAGACCAAAGTCCTTGCAGCTTTTGCCCCAGAAGTTAGTCCTGCAAAGACCTAAAAGGGGTTTTCAGAATTTACTATAGCTCGGGCGATGGCTCCCGCATATACAACTGAACTATTTTAAGCCCCAGTTATTTTCTTTTTCTTTTGAAGAGTGGGTGGATTTTAAGACAAACAGACTAATGAGGTATATGTTAGCATTGCCACAAAAGCAAAACAGTCAAGATTTCCCAGCACAATGCCAAGTTTGGGCTAGGAATTTAGAGGATTAGAAGGGAATCCCAGTGGTCGTTCCATTTCTCACGCCCCATGATCCTGACTTTCTAAACAGCCAGTCTCTCACCAAGCCTAGTAAGGGGAGCCCCTGTGAGGGTCCCCATCCTGGGGGTAGGGAGGCAGGGACAGTGAGATTCCCTTCTTTTCCTCTTCAGGTCCTAAGAGCAAAGACACCACAGACACTTAAGCAATTAGGGAATAATTTAAAACAAATGTGTACTGGAGTCCACACAGAGCAAAGGAACCTTGGCTTAATGTGCAATGTAGCAAGTCTTCCGAGTGCTTCATCTTTCACTGGGGAAAAGAGACTTCTTCCTTCAATGAACACACCCAGGATTTGGGTGAATCTCACCGCCCCCACCCACCCCACAGGTCCCTTATCATTTTGTTGTTATTCCAAAGCAACCTCTACCCCAGCGGAGCTGTCCTGAACATACATTCCCTGGTGTGCCAGCTTAATATGTTTTGGCTGCGTATAGCAAAAGATCTAAAATAATAGTAGCATCAGTGAAATAGAAGGCAATTTGTTGTTTGTGCACATGGCCATAGATAAGGATTTCAGGCTGTGGTATAGGGAATATGAGGACATACCCAGGAGTAACAAGGGATGAGGCCACTTATTGGATCTGCCAGAGACATGACTCTGACCTCAGGCAAGCAAAGATGAGGGCATCTGCCCCAGCCTGCCTGTTGGCTGCCTGTTGGATATGTATTCTTTTTATTCATTCATCCTACAAAATAGTTCCTAAGCAGTCACTGTGTCAGGCATAATGCTAGGTGCTAGGGCATCCTGTGACAAGGCAACTATGGTGTCACTCTTACCAAACTCAGAGTCTATGTGGGAAGATAGATGAGAAGAAGTAAACACATGAAATTAAAATTGCAGTTAAGCAGTATGTAGGAAATAGCCAGGATACTGTGATAGAGAATAGTAGGGGAGATTTACTTGACACAGGGTGGTAAAGGCATAGCTAGAATTCCACAGAAACAATAGGGAAGAGGCATCTATGGAGAAAGTCTCAGGCCAGCCAGGATGCTCAAGAAGCAGACAGAAATGATGGCAGACCTTCTGAACATGGCTGCTGCCAACCAAGTAGCCACTGGCCACACTATACAGGGACCGGATAGGCTAAGGAGAATGCGTGCCAGGCCCAGCACAATTCTAAACCTGTGAGGCAGAGGTGAAGGCCCATTAAATAAATGGGCCTCACTCAGTGGAGCTGTAGTGACTGGTCCTGCTTCATATTAAATAGTTAGAAAGAAGCAAAGCTGGGATTTGAACTCAGATTCTTGAAGACCAAGTCCAGGCCCTTTGTACACACAACCACTCAACTGATAAGAGGAACTTGACCTATTGGGGATAGCATCCATTTGGGTTAGAGAATTCAGGATACTAGTCCCAAAAGCTCAGTGCTAGTGCCCATGAAGAACCAACAGCCCTATAGGGCCTACTGGGTTAGGGAATTCAGGATACTGGTCCTACAAAGGCCACAAAAGGATTACATTACAATCCCCAAACCTAATTGCTTTACAGACTGCTCAGCACAATTTACAGTCAGCTCAGGGATAATGATGTCTCCCCTTCCAGTTCCGCTCTCTTCCTAAAGATTCCAGCATTTTCCTCAGAGACATTAGAGAGAGGCCTGCATGACTGAGGATCTCCAGGCTCAAAAGCAACCATTGTGAAAGACCCTGAGCCTGTCGGGAAGAAGAGAAACTAAGTGCTATTGCAGGCTCAAGCTCAACTGAAGGGCCACCCCAGATAAATCTCGCCAGGGCTCATCTGGAGAGGAGATGATGACATAGAGGTCAACCAGAAAGCCGACAAATTAACTGCCTTATGCTCATTCAAGTTTTAAAGTAGTCAAATAACTCAAACCAAGGTAGACAGTCTTAATCCCCAGAAATAGCTGGCTTTATAAATCACCCACAGAAAACTATTTCTCTCTATTCCCCTCCCCCATGTTTTTCTTTTTAGTAGAAAGTAGTCATTTCTGAAAGATTAAAAATAAGCCTTTCCAAACAAGTCAGATTATCTTTCCATGGTCATCACTTTAAAAAATAAAACCTGAACTTCATAAAGGGTTTTTCCCTTTTTCTACAGAGTAGCATCTTCATCCCTTTCTAGGCTGTGCCCTTTTACTGTAACCAAAAGGCCAGACTTTCTGAGAGCCATGACCTTATGTGCAGAGATGTCCGTGTGAGAATTCTTGTCATTCTTATCTAAGTGTGCCCCCTGAAGGTGTGTGTGAGAGAACGGATAAAGTCACTGCCAGCGGGTTTCCCAGTTCTATTTCCCTTGCTTTTTTCCCCCAACTTCCCTTTGAAACTAAGGGGAAATAAAGACATGCTGGAAAAAATTGGAGGCGAGTAAATAAGAACATGGGTTGAAGTTAAGCTAGTACCATGTTCATCTACTTGTGGAGTTTTCATCAAGTGTTCAGTGGTCTGTGTTTCAGTTGAGACTGGGCATGCAACTACCATCAGCCTTATAATGAGGTCAGATCATAACCACTCAGAGAACCAAAGCCCTGCTCACTTGTTGTTATTCGTAAGTATCCCTGGGGCACCTTCCCACTTTGCTGCCATAGTAGTGAGTTCCTGGCAGAAATAATTCTGCATTTTTTGTCTCTTTTAAATCAAACTTCTCAGTCTATACACATGTCTGCAGCAGCAGCCAATATCAGACAGCAATGTGAGTAGAAGGCAGACTCAGGAGGGTGCCATACCTGGGTTTGAATATGTTTGCTATACCTTAGTAGATGTGTGGTTCTGATCAAATTACCGAGTCTCACTATGCCTCTATTCCCTCTTCTCCAAAATAGCTGTAATAGAAATGATGACAAGATAATTCATACGCTGCACAGAGCAAGGCACATAACACACTAGCTACTGTTGCCATAACAATTATTATTATCATTATCAATGTAAACAACCCTGGAATGGACTGCACTGAAGTATGCTTTATACGAAAATGGATTTCTTCACTCAACAAAATCACGCACACATAAATCATTGATATGTTATGTACTACTTTTTCACCTGACAAATCTAGAAAATAAAGAAACTCATTCATATCGGTGAATGCCTGCTGTGTAGACAAATCCGGACATTCCTGGTCTCTACAGTAGATTGAGTGTATGGTTCCAAGAGCAGGGCAATGTGAATATGAGCTGGGCTCCCAACAGTCTCCTGCTTTCGCCTCAACGGGGGCACTCCTTCTAGGATAGACCACCATCCTTCTGGCTCCTGACTGAGAGGATGGGAGATTGGGATCTTCGGGTCAGAGTCTGGTTGGTTTCAAACCAAAGACCTAGGGTCTGGGCAGCAAAGCCAGGTCAGAGACAAGAGACCATGAAAGGTAGCTGGGTTGTGACAGACAGTGTCCTTACTCTGAGATGGTCCCCTGGGACTCCATTTTACCATTTATCTGCATATCCCCTTCTTGTTTCAGTGTGATTTCAATTGCCTGCACCTGCAACTCATCTTTGGCGACCTGGCTGGCTGTTGGAGCCACCTTGGCCCCTCACACAGAAATCTGGAATGTCTGTTTATTACTCTCTCCTTACCCCCAAAGGCCCCTAACCCGTGACTGGGTTGGAGGTCATAAAAGTCCCGATCATTTGCCTTGGCTTATGAGTTCGGGCAGGTTTTCTGCAGAATTAAGCTGAATCGAAACTTACACCTGAGATGGCTCCTTGCTAACCTTCCTCCCCTCCCCTTCCCTTCCCACACCCTTATGGGTATCCCCAGGAGCAATTTCTTAATAAATTACTCATACATATGCCTCAGGTCTGCTCCTGGGAAACCCCACCTAGTGGCTGGAAAGTTCCTGAACTCTCTCCTAAAATTCTTTTCCCTTTAGCCAGATACAGCGTCTACATTTCCCTTTCTAGTTTGCCTTCTGGGATTTGATCACTTTTAGATAAACTAAGGCTTTTTTTTTTGAGTTTACAGCATTCTGCTGCTTGACCATCCTCAAACCTGCAGCATACACCAGTGGCACGCAAGGTCCTGGGGACTGAGAGCACTATCTCCCAAGCGGTCAGACAAGTCTCCTCATTTCAGGCCAGTGGGTGGAGCCCCTGAAGGGTGAGCTGATGAGTTCCAGCCTTCCCAACAAGAATTCCTTATAGCATACTTTCTGTGATGGGTAGTCCAGTCTTGGCTGTTGTTCTGTATCTATACATTATCCTGATCAAGTCATGGATACTGGGGCTCCTGCTTGGTCCCACAACTTGTTCTCTCACTCTAAACTCCTCAGCAAGGAGCCTTGGTCTGTGTCCAGGACATATATGACCTACACTGAGACCCCTGGAGAATAAGGCTGGGCCAAGTTCCTCATCAATCCCTCTTGTTGATGAGACCTTTGGAGAAAACAAAGGAGGAGAGCAGGAAAGTTCTCATCCTTGTATTCTCTCTAGTCTCACATCCATGTGTAGGGTGGTAAACCAGGAGCCCAAGCTTGGGAGAGATGACAGAACTCAGCAGCTCCTAAGGTTAGGATGAAGTGTTGTACCTCTCGGAAACCTAAGTGAGTAAAATACACATTGAGAGACAAGGGGGAAACTTATCTGGGGCTCTGCCAGCCAAGTCCAATGCCCTAAAAAAAAAAGTCCCAGCAAGTTCTAAGTTGCCATAAATAGCCAATCAACACTTGTGAGGAGGATTTAATAGCACTGTATCAACTCTGAGTTGATACAAATCTAGCCGTAATCAAATAAACCTGTTCTTTAGCCAATATGTACAGTCTTACTACAGAAGGGATAGACTTTTCTTTTTTTCCTTAGCTTTCTTGAAATACTGAAAACAACTCTTCACTTTTGTTGGACCCTTAGAGCCTGGGAAACTTTAGGAAAGGGGCAGGGTTTTCAAGGGTTGTTGCCATCTATGATGATGTCCACAGTGGAGGGCTTAGGAACTGGTAAAAATGGACAGTTAGCTACACTGATTTCCCCTGAATCTCCCCTGCAAAATATGGGTTATCATGAGGGTAATAGAAAAGCCTAAATATTGTCTTTGGTGATCAGGGGTGGACAACTCCTCTCTTGGTTTCCAGTGGTTCAGAGGAGCAGGAGAGTGGATTGCACTCGAGTCAGAAATAAATGCTACCCTGTGTCTCTGGCCTCACAGAGTGGGACCAGGCCATTCACCCACAGCCCAGCTGCATAGCTGCTTGGATGTTTTTCTCTGCAAAAAAGGAGACAAACATTGGTAGGCAAACCTACCTCATAGGCAGGCTAAGAAGAGCACTCCAAAATAATCACAGGGAAGCAACAGTGAGGGGTCTCCACTCACATGTCCCGGCATCCATCTGTAGACAGCAGCAGGCATCTGGAAGCCCCAAGACAGCAGGCCCCGGCTGGGTAATTTAGGGTTGGGATGTTCAGCGGCAACACAAATGGCTCCCCTCCATTGTGCACTACTTGTTTCTTTTTATCTTCCCCCTAACTTTTTATGGGATTCTGCATGTAAGGCCAAAGTTACAGTGCCAGCAAGCACACAATGCATCCATTGGGAAATCATTATTCTTGTGTGTTTGAAGCGCTTGTTTGAACCATCTTTAAATTATTTCTTTGGAAATAGGTCTGGTTTAAATGTGTTTATCCCTTTGCCTTTGTTAGTGCTTGTTTGCATTTGCTGGGCATTAGTAACAGATGAGTGAAGACATATTAAGGTATTTAGTTTTTTGAGGCACTGTAGTTACTTCCACATTTCTAACCTAGATAAGATCAACAAGAACCAGGGAAGGATGCTATGGCTTGAAGCCCAGGGAAAGCAAAGGAGAATTTGACTGAAGATAAACAGATCACTGGGGAGAAGCTAGAGGACATATCTTCATGGATATAATTGAGTAGATCTGTGTGTACATATATTAGTTATTAACATTAAAATATATTAACATATGCTTTTTTTCTTTCTGAAATACAGTAGATATTGCAAGAGACTCAAATCAGAAGTGAGGTAACAAGAGGATAATAAATGAGAAGTTATGTACAGAAACATAAAATAAAAGCAGTATGGAAGCTCTATATGGGGCCTTGTCCATTCCCCTGTGTGATCCTGAATGAGTCACTCTCCTTCTCTGCCCAGTAGAAAACTTGGACCAGAACCAAGAACCCTCCTGGAACCCCCAGTGACTCTCCTGATTTGGATTTTCCATGGTTCTGAAATACAGAAGGGTTAATGGTAAAAAGCAAAAACAAAAAAACCCTAGATTGACCAGATAGAGGGACTCTCCTGGAATCAGAGGTGTGCTTCAAGGGATAATAGAGTAGCAGGTGGTATGGCAAAGTAGTTCATGGTAGTGGATCAAATCCAGGCTCTGCTACTTCCTAATGATGCAACTTTGAGGCAATTCTTAACTTTATGCATTGGTACCTTCGTCTGTAAATTGGGACCGATAATAATACCTACCTCAGGGGGCTTGAGGGAAGAACAAACGAATTCATGTGCATAAGGCATTTATAATTGTACCTACTCACACAGTAAGTCTCAGTATATACTTTTGTATGTGAATGTATATTCATACTTGTCTTTATGTATGTATGTATACTTATATCACTCTAGTGAGGTCAGAGGTTTATCAGTGAGTGTGGCAGCAAATGCCAGATGCCTGCCAATAAACTTTCACCCTTGGGGGGAAAAAATCCTTGCCCAAAGAGCCAGGATTCAAAGCTCAGCAAGATGATTCCAGAGCCTCGACTTCAGGGGTGTGAGGAGAGTTGAGGTTAGGAAGGCTAGTTGGGGGTCAAAGTTGGAGGACAAGTCTTGTCTGAGTCCTGCAGACACCAAGGAAGGCTGGGGAGCTTTAAAGCAGGGGCATGAGTGGATCCAGGGCTTTAGGAAGGTCACTCCTGGGCAGGGTGGAGAAAGAATTCAAGGGGGAAGGGGCAGTGGTGGGGAAGCTGATGGCAAGTTGTTTTCATCTTCCAGGTGGGTGATGAGAGAGACCTGAACTAAGAAAAGGGACAGTGACAGCGAGGATGCAAATGAGGGTGGGATCTAAGCATCAGAGACACAGAGTGTTCTGAATCTTCCAATGGTCATGCCAATGACCAAGAGGGGAAGCCCTTCTAAAGAGGAAAATGTGGTCAGCTTGATTGCTGTCAGAGGAGACATGTTCAGTGGGAGTCTGCTGCTCAGGAGAGCAGTCCAGGCTGGACATAGGAATTGAGGGTGGGAAGAGAAGCAATGGCTCAGGGAGGACTTACAGTGTGGCTAGAAACCAGTACGCAAGGTCTCTGCTCATCTCCCAACACACCCTAGGCATCAGACACCAACACTGGGAAGTCCATCGGCTCCCAGAGCTTCACAGCATCCTGGTATCCCCTGTAGCCTTCTCTGAACCAAGGCTGGGGCCTGCTGTCTAGCACCTTGGCACTCTTACCAAGCCCTCCTCGTCTCTGGACTGGAATACTGTTACCAACCACTGACCACACAGCTCCCTCTGATCTCTGTCCGTGGTGGGCAGCCTCTCTCTGCTCAGTTCTCATTCCCATATGAGCCTGAGGCTCTTTCAGAAGAGATCAGAATGGGGGAGACTCTGCTTTGATCTTCTAGCCCCAGGAGAGCCCCCCTTGTCCTGTACATAGACACAGCCAGGCGTGTCGAGGGGTGTCTGAGGTGCCAGGCAGGAAAGGAGGCCTCCCCAGATCTCCTGGTCATCTGTGCTCTTACCAGATGGGTCTCCACAAGATCACTTTTCAACAAAGATATTTAATACAACAATTGATGCTTGTATTTTTATATGCAAACCAATTTCTTTCATCTTCAATTTCTGTTTCTTTACCTATCTTTTAATTCAAGGATGACGGGGACTTGTGGAGGTGGAAGGAGCAGAGTGGTAGGGAGGATTGTTAAGAGCATCAAAGATTTATTTCAAGTTAATTTTTTTTTTTTTTTTTTTGGTTGAGAGAGGCCAGGAAAGGTTAAAATCTATCTGAGTTCCAAAACATGAGATTGCTTTTCTCTGGCTGCTCTGTGGTCTGTCTGGACTAATAAAGAGGCCAGTGAGCAGTAACTTCACGATCCATAGGTCTTTGAGGTGCTTTTATGTGAAACTGCTCTCCCTCTACAATAAGAGCATAGCAAGAGAGAAGGCTACAAAGTACAGCAAGAAATATTTGGGTCAGACATAAGAAAGAACTTCTTGGCAGTGAGAAGAAAGTGCTAGAAACACTATCAGAAGTAGTTTAGAAGCAGTTTCATTGGAAGTCAAAAAAAGGATGAGGCAAGAGTTTCCTTTCAGCCCTAGTGGTGCATCTTCAAGAAGAAAATTTAATAGCCCTAAATTCTGGGGGGAAAATTCATTGTTGCGGCAGCATGGTGAAATGGTTGGTGCCTTGGCGGGTTTTAAAGTCAGACAGATACAATGTTCCATCCAAATTTCAGCACATGTTAACTGGGTGGCCCTACCTATGTGGAAATAACCATACCCAGCCTCGATTTTCTCATCTATAAACTAGCAGTAATGAAGTTAATGGACATAATGAACTCACAGGATTATTTTGCCTATTAAAGAAAAATGTATATAAAGCAATCCACACACAGTAGGCACTCATTTTTTAAAAAACTTGGATGGAGTTTTCCATTTCTGCTGTTTTGTACTCATAATAAGCCCCAAGCACTTAGCTCTGGTTTCTATTACAACTGAAAACGCATGCAGATCTGACTGGGAGCGAGCGCAGCTTCTCAGGGTGAAAAACAAACTCCATTGTCTGCTTGTTTATAATTAGTGACATATAACCCAATACATCTAGGACTGGCTGTGACTGGTGAGGGAAACAAAGCTGTGGCTTTCTTCCAAAGTCGCTGTGAAGTGTCTAGTTTGTGCTCTGGTTTAAGCTGCAGAGTCTTTATGACACCAAAATCCAGGGCTTACTGTCATGGGAGCATGGTCCAGGTCCTAGTGAAAATGCCCATCACTCAGATGACCCTTGGGGAATGTAACGAGAGAGAATTGCACATCCAAATAAAGTTAGAGCCTATCCTTCAACTTCTCATCATGTTTCCAATGCTCACCATATAGCTTCTCTTATGCACAACTTCTCTTTCTTGGACCTGAAGCAGATTTAAAAAACCAAACCAAAAAAAAAAAACCTCACCATACTATCAGAAGCCAAGGCAATGATGTTGCTGTTGTATTTGTGAACTCTAGGGAATACGGACAGAAAGACCATATTTTGTGATGAGGTGTGTTTAGCAAATGGTAAGGACCTGTAGACCTTTCCAAGGCAGTGTGGATCCAGACCATTGCTGGAACTCTTGTGTGTGAGGTGGTTGGCAGGGACAGGCATCCTTTGTGGTCATGACCAGATAGGAGTAAGTTGTCTGCATGGACCTAAACCCTTCAGTCACACACCCGGTGCAACAACCTGCCTGGCTAACCAACCTTGGCACATATGTCTCAGAGTGGCTGAGCTCACAGGAACGCCTTGAGGCCCTAAATATCATGTCTTTCTGATTTTTGTTCTTGTTATGTTCTAGAAGGACCTCAGGAATCTTGGAGATAAGAGCAGCAAAATACTTCTCTTAGATTGCAGACTCTACACATAAATTCTCCAGTTGGTTTTAAAATGTGTCTTATTAGTTAAGAATTGAAGGAGGCGGAGAACGAATCTGAAGGGGCAAGTAGAAGAGAAGTCATAGAGAAATATATTCTACCACCCCCTGTCCTGTGTTTGGTAGTCTTTCTACTTAATGCATGAAATGAACTCATTGAAGGTTGATCTGTTACACAGTTCACTCCACTGGTCTTGGGAGATGGGTCAGAAAGAACCTCATCCACCCTAGGATAAATAGTGTTACCACCATGGAGTTTTCTTAGGTTTTGGTGGACTTCTTAGCATTACTCAACTTGGCTATCTGGTTACCAGAGTCTAAACCAAGTATTAGCGTTAAAATTCAATGTCATGTTAATAGATTCAGTATAAAAGGGTGTGGTACTTCCTGCACTGCATTTGAATTTGCCACAGAAAGATCAGGTCTGATGTTTCATGTGCAGCAGGCAGTTCATGGGACCTGAAACAGGAAAAAGTCACTAAACAGTTCCCTGGTGACCTGAGTTGATTAGATTTCACCAAAGGTTTAACCACGCTGTGGAAAAGAATTTACATATAGGAAACACTGGCTCATTGCATCTACATTTGACCTCTTTCCCCTTTGAAGAAAAATATTTCCTACAGGGTAAATTTTTAAACCTCTGACCATTTAATTTTGGGGAACAATATTTTTTTTTATGAAGGAAAAACTCAACTTCATGTGTTTTCCTCCAAATTCCCTGACTTTCTGAGATTATGTGTTTTGCTGTTGGAGAGATTTTCCCTCCTCAGTTATATAATAAAGTCTTTGTTGTTCAAAATTCTATTAACCACAACCCTCTAGTAACCAGCACATCTGTAAATCTCCAGTACAATAATTATTGTTCATAGTCATGACCCTGGAGCTCTGCGTGGTCTCAAATGCCTTCTGAACCATCAAAAGAACATACTAAAATGAGTTTGCATTCCCAGAGCGCACATCAACCAACCACAGAGGGCAGGAGTCCAGATAAGTGCTAGGTAGAAGAAGAACTAAAATAGCAGTTTCAGATTTGTCCCAGGTACTTCACTATGTGGATAATGAACATCTTCACTACATTGGTTAGAACTTTCCCTTGTTTCAGTGAGTTTTCTAATGGTCAGTGTGGACTCCCCCAAAATATTTGTGTTTGACTTTTGAAAGCACCCAGCTGTAAAGGCAGATGCCAGTATATCCAATTAAATCAAGGCTGTTTGTGCCTAATTTGTGTTATCCACTAACAAATTTAGAGGTAGTTAAAACGCTTTTAAAATTTGGAAACTTTCTGAGCTTAAGAGTGGGTGAGATGTACTCTCCCTACTTGGCTGCTACTACGTTATGATTCCCATCTGCTGACCACAGAGCAGCAAACTCCTAGGCCATTTCCAGGCCTCAGGAAAGACAAAACCAAGCTCCACATGAAATGTTTCATATGCAGCAAAAAAGTGAGCATGAGAAAGAGATTGAAGTCGGGAAGGACAGTTTTATGACCAGACTGACCAAGAGTCCGAAACTCAAGCTCACTTCCTAAATGTTAACATTTCAGGAGAAAAGTTAGAGAGTATGTTTCTTCAGTGTGAGGTGAATTTCATCCTGGAGGAAAATCAACTCATTCAGCCCCACGTAAGGTTTAAATATAAGTTGAGTTCAACTATCATCAAGGACTGGGATTGACAGTGTATAACTGGTTGATTTGCATGTGAGAGGAAAAAATCAGTTTAACTGGAAAAAAAGTAAATTATGATCCTGTGTGTAGTTATCAGGGTTATTTCTTCATAGCAAAAATGAACATATTTGATTTTAAATACCAACAAAGAAAACAAGATGTTGTGATTTTCATATACACAGGCAAATCAATCTCTACACAGAAATTTTCTTTCTTTTTTTTAACTTTATTTTATTATAAAGATGTGGGGTACAAGTCAGAATTAGGTACATAAGTAATGTATGTGCAGGTAAAGTTTGGGCCTCCAACTGGTCATTACTTCCCCTAGATCAGGTAACCTTTGAATTGTTATGTTTCCCCCTTCCTCCCTCCCCTGGCAGTGTCCCAAAACTGCCAATCCCTCCCTTGTGTTTTTGTGATTAATGTTAGGTCCCACTTATGAATGAGCACATGTGGTATTTGGTACTGAGATCACTAAGTATGATGGTCTCCAATTCTATCAATTTGCTGAGAAGGTCAGGATTTTGTCCTTCTTTATGGCTGCATAATAGTCCATTATGCATATGTATCACATTTTCTTTATCCAGTCTACTTATGTGGAAAAAAGGGAATGCTTCTATACTGTTGGTGGGAGTGTAAACTAGTTCAACCTCTATGGAAAATAGTGTGATGGTATCTAAAGGAACTAGAAATTGACTTCCACATGATCCAGCAATTCTTCTTCTGGAAATATACCTGGAAGAACACAAATCATTCTACGAAAAAGATACTGCACACATATGTTTACTGTTATACTAGTCACAACAGCAAAAACATAAAACAAATCCTTATGCTCACTGAAAGTACAAGGAAGTTTTCAAAAGCTTGTGATACATTTGTCCTCCCACTCTCTACCCTTCCCCCACCCAGTTCTAGTCTTATTTCTACGTAAAATTATAACCTTCCTTGATTCCCCATTTAACATTTCAGAAGAACTATGCTGCTGAGGTGAGAAAAGGTGTATTTCCAATGATGTCCTTCTTTTGTATGTGATCTAAAATACATATTTTCTATAGGCACCATACTTCCTGCAGTTTAGCATCATGCCTGACTTTGGTCTTACCAGAAGACAGTAACCTATCATGGGATTTGGTACTCCTTGCCCCTCCCAAAGTCCATATTTTCCACCCAGATACCCCATATAACCCCCAGTGGTCTAACTAGTGTTTTGGGGATGCTGCTGGCATTTGGGCTGTAACAATTCTCCCCAAGTGGATGGTGCATTTGGATGTTTGCTGGCCTGTCTCCACTAAGTGTCTGTAACACTGTCACCATCACCACCAAAAGTCTTTAGAATGACTGCATTTGCAAGAACTCCCTAGGAGGGCACTTCTGTCTCCCAGGATGAGAACCATGGGCTCCAAAGCAGCCATGGGGAAGCTATTTGCCTCCAACACAGGGCCTGTGCTTTTCTGGCCCCACCTTTACTAGGCTACTCATTTTCTTTCTCTTTACTTAAAGCCACAAGCATGTGGAGTCTTTAGTAATACAAAGATGATGCAGAAAAGCTTTGCTTTTGCATAGAGATCTAACTTTTAAAAATTCATGAACTCATGGAGAATCTGGTTCATGTAAGTATAAATTTCCCAGCTCTCTTTCTCCTATCCTCTGGAATTTTTCAGGATCAATTCTCTGTTGTACTATCTCTGAACGTATACCTGAAATTTGGTGCCAACCTGTCTCAACTTTAGCAAGCTCCTGGCTTTGCATTTGGATAGGGCTCTCCCCACTTAGCCTAACTTCACTCTCTTCCCCAAAGCTACTCACTGCCAGTCTCACCTTCTCAAAGTGTGGTAGAAAATCTCCAAAGAGGACTGCCATCAATCTCACCTCTTTTCATATGTGCATGCTACTCTATCGAGACAGGGATTTATTTCTCCTCTCTTTAAATCTATGCTGGCCTTATGCTTGCTTTGACCGAAAGAATGCAATATAAATGACACTCAGGAACCACGTAGCATCTACTTTCTTCCTCTTCAAAATCAGCAACCATGTAAGAAGATGTACCACCAATGCTGTGAGGAAGCCCAAACCAACTACATGGAGAGGCAACAGGAAAGAGCATCAAGACAACAGACATCTGAACATAACTTTCCTGTTCCTTCTAGCTCAGGCCAGTCACCACCTGAATACAGCCAAGTGTCCCCAGCTGACACCATATGGAGGAGTAAATTGCCCAGTTGAGTCCAAAATTGGAGAAATAATACAAAGTGTTTTTTTTAAGTTGCTAAGTTTTGGGGAAATTTTTTTTTTTTGCAGTAATAGATGCCTAAAATACAGGCCAAAGATTATGGTTAAAATATTTCCCAGGATGCATTTGGGCTGTGTTTTAAGTTTATTTATTGAGTAGGCTGCTGTTAAACAGATTGCCAACACACACCAGAAAAGGTGGAGAGTTCTGCCACCACTATAGCTATTCATTGACATTTCTGAAAACTCTTCTAGATAGGTTTCCACTTGCTGCATTTTGTCAAAGAAAGGGAGTTCTTCCTGTTACTCCAGGTATATATATCCCCTTCTTTTTGTACAAAGGACACAAAGATAAGTTGTGGCTAAGCATTCTAGGAATTGGCAGGGTATTCTTGTGGGTGTTACTACATCCTGATTTTATCTAGTAGATGCAATTTTTCTTCAAGGGATATCTTGGCAGCCACATCCAGAATTCCATTCTATTTCTCCAGAAATCACTTTTCCCTGAAGTATAGACTCATGTTAAATAAATCATCATACAATTTGTATGATTTATTTCACCTTTGAACACGCGTTGCTTATCTAGCAAATTTTTAGAATATCCCAGTGTTATCATTCTCAGTGCCAAAAAGTTTTGTTACAACTTTTGTTTCTGTTTTATTAACTTGGGGGAGTTCAACATCACACTTGAAAAATAACAAAAAGGTCATGAACTGCCTGTTACTATCTTTGTATAATTCTGCCCTTCACCTTCACAAAGCTCTCAAGGACTTTCCAATCCATTTTTGGAGACTAACTTTCTCTTGAAGCCTAGAAATCTGCAAGAAGAAAGTTTTTATTTACAATCTTCATTACATAACCTTACCCCATATCAAATCCCTTGCAAACAGGGATGGAAACAATTCCAATTTGACTTCATTTTGGCAACTACTTTTTAAAATGTTCTAATTTTTAAATAAAATTTTTACCAATTAGTTTATGTATTCTATTGAAATTTGAACATCAAAGTTCAAAAAAATTAGGTTGTTTGAAGAGATTATTTTACCAATGACTGTGCTTTGGTGATATTATTTACTGTCCTGTTCTGAAGTTTGCTTTGAAAATACTTTAATGGTGTGTTTATAGAGGCCATATATACTTTGACATTGAGACAGAGGGCAAGGATTCAAAATCAGGTTGATGAAATCAGTTCTAAAGTTTGGGAAGGGAATTGGGTTTGTTGGACTGAGATGTATTTCTATTGTATTTTTAAAATGCCCCAGAACTGTGATACTACCCCCTCACTGTAATAATGAATGACAAGACAATACAAAAGAAATGAAAAGTTCCATGTATCACAAACTAGTAGTCCACAAAGACATCAAAAGTGAAGATAGGTTATTTGAGATATGGGTCTGGCAGTTTGGAAAGCCTTTTGGGTCTTGCAAATCCGCCCTCATAGAGAGACAGATGGGCTCATCCAAGCTGTATGGCCGGGGTAGCTCAGTGAGCCAAAACAGTACCAATGAAACAAGGTAAGACACCCATTTCTTTAACCCCTATCATGTGCCAGGAGTTTTTACATATATCAGCTCAGTTAAGCTCACAATAGCCCTTAGAGATATAAAACATTCAGAAATTAAGGAAACAGAAGCTCAGAGAGCTTAAGTAATTTGCCCAAGTTCATTCACTCCCCAAGTAAGTGAGATAACCTGGGATTTGAACTCTGATCTGATGGCTCAGAGACTCCTATACTCATCAGAGTCTCTCTGAAGCCAAGATCAAAGACTGTTAGTTTGGCTCTGCACCAACCACATACCCTACTCCTCCTACTAGAAGATAGCTGCTAAATGCACGCCATGAGTAATGGAGGTTTAGATAGGAGAAAGTGAATGGGTAAGAAAAAACTCACCTAGCTATGAGCATATGGTGGATAACCCCCACGACCACACACTCTGCACTAGACCTTAATAAAATCTAGTAAGTTGAATTGGATCTGTCCCTAATAAGAATAATGAGATAATAGCAACAGTAATAAGAGTTAAAATGTAATGAGCAATTTACTACATGACAGGCACTGTCTTGCACACTCCATCAACTCTTTGGGACCTTATAGCAACCAATGGGCTGGAGAGGTAGGATTGGCAGGTGGGATTCTCACATTTTACAGATGAGAAACTAAAGTACAGAAACATTAGGTAATTTCCCCCAAGGTTATATAACTAGCAAGGGTCAGAATCTAAAGCAAACTGAACAAGCTGGCTTTAGTACCTAGCCTGATTTAGGCTTGTTCTTAATTACTCTGCTCGTAGCTCCCAAATATACCTAATCCTAAGAATTATTTGGTGCACTTGTTAAAAACACTTCCCCAGTGCCTTTATCTGGGGGGTTGGGTTGTGGCCCAGAGTCCTACAATTTTTAAAAGATCTTCCAAGAGATTCTTATGTTGGTAAACTTTTCACTTCCTCGGCTATCTCTTACTACTGAAGAAACTTCTCCAACAGCACAGTTGGGCACTGTCAGAAACATCATCTTTGCAAAGAAGAAGTGTATTTATGAGTATGGGGAGAATAACTCCCAATGGAAAAAAGATTATTGTTTTGTTCTTTCTCCCTTCAACACTCATAACTCAATAAAAAGGGGGGGGGCAAGGATGAAGGCCAAAGGCTGAGTTTCCTTTGACGTTCCTGCTCTTCCTACTCATATGAGGCTCTCTCCAGCACAGTATTATAGCCTCTGTAATATTGCAGATTTATTTGTCTTCTGCTGCCAAAGAAGCTTGAGAAAAAGAGAGGAATCTTGGCTTTGTTCCCTCTATAGTCATGATATCTGGAAAGGGAAGACACAATCCCACTAATGACTGAGAGAATGGCAAGATTGTAGTGGGGCTGAATCAGAAATGGCCTTACCCGCTGTGTCTCCTCTGAAAATTCTAAGACAGAATTAGACATGCAAGAGATTTATTGGAGAAACGCCTGTAAGGATAAAGTGAAAGAGCACAGGAGATGGGCAGGAGAGCCTTGAGCCCACAATGTGGGTCTAACATCTGTGAAGGAAAGAGGGAAGGAAGGAATGGGTTGGACAAGCTTCAGACCTCAGCAGTCCGAGGTGGTGTCATCCAGATCCAGGAGTTTCCAGTCCAAGGTAGTCTGTTAGAAGAGTCTCGCATTGGGCAGAATGGCTCAACTCTAGTGCAATCTTCTGCTCAGTGACTGGAGAAATGCAGCCTGGAGCAAGAGTGGGGATTGTAGGAGCACTGTGGAGGAGCCATGCTGGGGCAGCTAGAGATTCCCAGTCAGCTCTACTCCCTGCAGCAGGTCTTTTGGAAGGAGATCTTAAGGCACACCTGCACAATTGTCACACATGTGTGATGAAGAAGTTGTTGTTTAATCCTGAAAGCAAAAGACTAGGCAATGATGGTGGTAAAGAGACCAGTTGCCAGGCTATGGCAAAAGTTCAGCCAAGAATGGAAAGGAGCTGAACTTAAGGAATTGGCCGTGAACAGAAAGGAATGAGCCAGATTCTAAGAGCTAAGACATTAAAATGTTGGCTCTTTAAAAGACACCCTTAAGAAAATGAAAAGGCAAGTTACAGACTGTGGGAAAACATTGGCAAAATGTATATCTGATAAAGGATTTGTATCCAGAAAATAAAGACTTTTTAAATTCAATAATAGGATACAGATGACCCAATGGAAATAGCAAAATATATTAATAAAATATACCTCACCAAAGAAGATATATGGATGGCAGATTTCATGAAAAGATGCTCAGCATCATTAGTCATTGGGGAAATCCAAATTAAATGATAGTGAAATGCCATGATACTTCTATTAGAATAGCTACTGTTAAAACATAGACAACACCAAGTGTTGATGAGAATGCGAAAAAACTGGAATCTTAATACACTGCTGATGGGAATGTAAACTAGAACCTCCAATTTGTAAAATAGTTTGGCAGTTTTTTAGAAAGTTAAACATACATTTACCATATAAGCCAGCAATTCCAGTTCTAGGTATCTACCAAGAGAAATGAAAATCTATATTCATGCAAAGACTTCATTGCAACTTTAGTCATACTAGTTAAAATGCAACTTGAATGTCCATAGATAAGTATACTGTGGCATATCCATGCATGAAATATTTCAACTGGGGGATCCCAACAATAAAAAGGAACAAACAATTGCTATATGCAACCACATGGATGAATCTCAAAAACATCATGGTAAATGAAAGAAATTAACCACAAAACTCTTCCTACTGTATGATTCCATTTATGTGAATTTTCCAAAAAAGGTAAAATTAAAGCTAGAGTGAGAATGGAAAGAGGCATGAGGAAATTTTTGATGTAATGGGAGTGTTTTAAAACTAGATGATAATTGCATAACAATATATGTTTATTAAGACATATCAAAGAATATACATAAAGTGGGTGAATTGTATGAAATTTAAATTAAACCTTAAAAACTGTTAAAGAGCTCAGAAAGTTAACACAATGGGATTGGGCAACTGATTCAATCTGGAGAGTAAGGTTGAAGAACATGTCAAGAATGATGCCAAGATTTCTGGCTATGGTCCATTGTCAAGGATAATGTTGTTATAAAGTAATTTTTGGAATATGGAGAAGAGCAGATTGGAGTTTAGCTTTACACATATTAATTCTGAACTGGCTGTTGAATGCTTGATAGGATATTTCCAGTAAAAAGTTGGATAGGATGGCCCAGAGGTCATGAAAGAAATAGGAGTTGGAAAGAGATTTGACAATTATACACTCTTAAGAGGTGGCTGAAGCTGCAAGAGTGGCTGAGATTATCCAGGGAGAATGTGCAGTGTGAGGAATCCTAGTCCAGTTGAAATACACTTTTAGTTAATTAGCTAAAGAGCCCATTGAAGGTTGGCTTCCTAGAGAGTATTTCACTATTCGTGTAATGATAGGTGATAACTTCCCTGCATTTCATTTATTTTTCTTGCAGCTTAAGATCTTAGAAAGTGGATCTCAGACATACTTTGTAAATTTAATTCAGCCAGTATCATCGAATATTTATTTTATATCACATAGCAGGAAGATGAACTATAGCCAAATTAGCATTATCTGAGGATCTACCATGTGCACGACAATGTGCTAAACATTCTTAGGACTGAAAGGAAATTTAAGGCTTAGAAGCTGACTTCAAGAAGTTAAAATCTGGCTCAATAGATTCCATACTGTTTCAACACATAGATTTGGGCATGGGCAGAGAATGGTGGAAAAGAAACTAGAGAATTCATTGACCTTCTAGGTTAAGGAAAAGTCCAGAAGGATCTGTTGGGTTGTCTCTATAAATAAGCCCTTGACTGGAAGTAAATTTAAGGAAGTTGTTCAGGCCAAAAGGGCTTCTGTTTTGTTTCAAAAATGTTTAGTTCTTGTGGGTTTCTTTTTTAAGCTTGTATTGGTCATTTTATTTCAAGTAAATTTTATCCTAGTTTTCCAAGAAGCATGGTATTATTTTCAGAAGCTATTAATATGTTGTGCAATTCCTTACAAAATGAGTGTGTTCCAGACAGTGGAGAAATGAGGCAGGACCCTTGGCCCTTTCATCAGCAACCTGTCTCCATGAAAATCCAGATACAGGAGTTTGAGCTGGGTCTGACAAGCAGTTGAGTTATGAAAGAGGGAGAAAGGCAGCTCTCTAACTCTGTGGCCAGAGAGAAAGAGTTTATTGGCTAAGACTGGCAAATGGATAATGAAGCCTTTGAAAACCATCAAGGAAAATAAAAGAAGAAAGAGGCAGCCATTAGAAATGAGGACACGCAGAGGCAACATGTTCTGGTGATGCTGGGCAACAGGCGGCATCCCACTGGAGCACGTTAAGGAGAATACTGCAATCATACTTCAAGTGTCCCAGTGTGACTGAGAGATGGCTGGGTGAGTTCTTGGTTCCCCCATTAGACAAGGGAAGGAGCCCACATAATGTGTTGTTTGTGTGAGATCTGGGTTGATTATGGCTAAGTTTGAAACAAAATATCACCCTTCAAGTTTGCTCCCCCCAAAATGACAAGCTTCTGCTGCCCTTCAGTAGAATATCAACCAAGAGCTCCCAGATGAGCTGGAGGAAGGAGGATGCTACCGCATCAGCCTCCACAGCTCACGCTGCAGTGGGTTCCAGACCTGATGCCCACTAAGCTAGATATGTCTCCAGAGACATACTTTCACAACTATTTCTGGCAATTGAATATCACTACAAAACAGCAAAATTTAAAAGCACCCTTTGAAAATTTATTTTCCCTTTTGCAAGTAAAATGAATTTTCCCTAAATCCAAGTTTTTCAGCTCAAGATTATATTTGAAACTTTAAAAAAAAATCACTTAGTTCAAGAGGAAGAACTTTTTACAGTCACCCTTTATGGATTTTCTTTTACCTATATAGAAATCTGAATTACTTCTGATTTATACAAGCTTTATTAAATTTTGTTCACAGTACTTCCTTACTGCTTACAAATCTTAAATGATCTCCTGCCATTGTGATAGAAAACCTTCATGACTTCAAAATTTAACCAGGTAATCTCCACGTAAACTTGATGATTGCCAGAGCTAAAAGATTAGTAACAGGCACACAAAGAGATTCTTACTTAGTTATAATCACAACTTTCCTAATAATTGTTAGTGGTGTTGTTCTTAGAGGAATTACTTCCAGGGTACAAAGAGCCAAAAAACTTAGCTTGAGTAGGGAGCTCACACATCCATGAGGGCTTGGGATGACTGGTGAACTGACCCAGCAGTAGGTCCCAACTCTTCCTGGCCCTCTCTCCCACTGTCTGAGACACACATAAAGTAGTTGGCTCAACCCACATATAAATCTGCCCCGGACAGGATTGTGAATTCTTGTGCTTATGTGTGGCTTTGATGCTTTTGAATTCTTTAATGATGGTCCTTTTCTTTAAGATAAATCGCAATTGGGCACGGCAGCTCATACCTGTAATCCCAGCACTTTGGGAGGCCTAGAAAGGAGGATCACTTGAGCCCAGGAGTTTGAGACCAGCCTAGGCAACATAGTAAGACGTTGTATCTACAAAAAAAAAAAATTTAGCCTGGTGTAGTGGCACATGCCTGGTTACTTCAGCTACCTAGAAGGTTGAGATGGAAGGATCACCTGAGTCCAGGAGGTTGAGGTTGTGGTGAGCCATGATTGTGCCACTGCACTCCAAACTGAGTGAAAGAGGAAGACTCTGACTCAAAAAAAAAATTGTAGCCGGGCTCGGTGGCTGAGCCTGTAATCCTAGCGCTCTAGGAGGCTGAGGTGAGTGGATTGCCTGAGCCCGCGGGTTCAAGACCCACCTGGGCAGGTGAGACCTCATCTCTACAATAAATCAAAAAATTAGCCAGGTGTGGTAGCACACGCCTGTAGTTCCAGCTACTGGAAGGCTGAGGCGGAAGGATCGCCGGAGCCCAGCAGGTCCAGGCTACAGTGGCCGGGAGTGGTCACTGCACTCCAGTCTGGGTGACTGAGTGAGACTCCAACTCAAACAAAAAATTGTTTTTACTTAGTAACTTTCAAGTGTTTTGCACATGTGGAAGGCTTGGTCTTATTTTAATATGCATTGCTTTCCTTCCTGCATAGGATTTTATTGAACCCATTTGGTTTGAAGTTTGTCCCACCTCATATGATGTACAATGGACTAGGGATTGATCTAAAAGTGGTGTGCTCACCTTGTGAAATGCAGTGGAGGTTCACAGACAGCTTCTTCTAAACATTCAGGCTTCCATCGACCAGTGTCAGCATCTCAAGTAAAGCTAGCAAACACAGAATATTCTGTGGTGTTTTAAACTTTTTATACGCCATACCAAAAAGGCATAGTATGTCCTTGTGTTGGTTTGCTATAGGCATTAGTTTCACTTCATAGTGTTCAATTTGGTCTCGTTGACCACTTTTGTTAAAAGATCATGCTTATTTCTCATAAAATTCATCTTTTATTGTCATTGCTTTTCAGTGACTATAAAGACCTACTTTATGTTCTCCAACGTGTCTGTTTGTGTCATAACTTATACTTAACCAAATTGCCACCGCAGATAAGCTCTTGCTATTAAATAATCTGTCTGCTTGATGGAAAGCATTGCTCATACAGCTACATTCTCAGTTAGGTCCTTGGATGTGAAGATCAGTCATCATATGCAAAATCATATTTTTCTTCCTTAAGAATGAGAGTTCTACTGTAAAATATTGAATGCAATTTATAAATTATTCAAGGCAGATTTATAAAGATTGTTAGTTCTTGTGTCATTTGCATTTATGTAAACCAATATATCTGTTTGCTATTACTCTGGGTGAAAACACATATTTTTTGTTAACTATACTATTAGCTTTAAAAAGGATATTGTTCACATTTAATAAAGTACATAAATCACCACTCTTTTTTCTATTGGCTTCAGTGCAACACAGAAATTAACCTTTGTATATTCCTTCCTGGCATATTGTATATTCTAATACACATCCCATGTTGATTGTTATGATGTGACTGTTCCTCACTTGAGCCTGGGACTCCTGACAGTTTCAACCAACAAAGCATGGAAAAAAGATGTTATGTGACTTCCCATCTAGGTCTTAGGAGTTTCCCTCTCCCACTCCCTCCTCCTCTCCTCCCTTCCCCTTTCTTTGTCTGAAAATACTAGCTCTGGGAGAAGCCAGCCCTAGGCCATGAGGAAGCTGAAACTAGCCAATGAGAGAAGTCTCAAGAGTTGCTGAGCACCCCCCCATCCCAGCTGATGGTCATCATCAACAGCCAGACTTGTGAGTAAAGAAGCTTCAGATGATTCCAGTCTTCCAGTGGAGGCTTCAGATATTGTGAAGCAGAGACCAGCTTTACCCACTTCGCTCTTTCTAAACTCCTGACCCACAAAATCCATAAGCAAAATAAATGGTTGTTTTATGCCACTAAGGTTTAGGGGAATTTGTTATGCATCCATAGGACTAAGACATCTTCCTTTTTTCTTCTTCCCATCTTTCCTTTCCTAGTCCTTTTAGGTTGGTACAGAATGGTACTGAGGATGTCAAAAATATGTGATAATAAGACTGATGGAGTTATACTTTTTGATACTTTGTTTTATTTTCCTTCTTGCTTTTTTCCCCCCAAACCCATGGTTAGGAAACTGGATTCTGGAGTCAGATATTCTGTATTAGAATCCTGGCATTTCTCTTTATTAATTGTGTGGCTGTGGATAAGTTATCTAACACTTTTATGCCTCAACTTTTTAATCTATAAAACAATCACAATAATATTACCTATCAAAGAGGATTGTTAGGATTAGCTAATATATATAAAAGGCTCAGAATAGGACCTGGTACATAGTAAGTGTTCATTAAAATATTAGCTATTATCACTTTAGCTTTAAAGAACTTCATTTCATTTTTAAATGATTATTATTTATTTCTCTAACATACTACAATATAAATAATAGAAAATTACAGACACAATCCCAGTACTCTACTAATTTTATTTCATTTTTCCATGTTTTCTTCCAGATTCCATCTACACACAAACATCATTTTAAAATTCATAAATAGTCATTTAGGGTCCACTCCACAAGAAGACTAATAATTATGAACCAGGAAACTACACAAAGAGGTGAGAATATCCCAATTTTAAAAATGAGAAAGCTATCATTTCTTTAATCAAAAAAATATTATACAGATATGAAAATTACATAAGGAGACTAAGTAACATTGTGTTCATAATATAATATGAAGTAAAGAGGATAGAATATACAACATATTCGAAACAGACTAGAAGGAAGCTATGTTTAATATATTCAATGAGTTAAATAAAAAAGGCAAGCTGAAAATTATAGCATGGAACTGGAAACCACAGCAGTTCCAGAATGTTTGAAAATAAATTTAAAAATCTAGAATTAAAAATATAATAACCAAACTAAGACCTTAGTGCATCTGAAGAGAGAACTCAAGATTTGGAACATGTGTCTACAATATTATAAATGAAGCATGGAGAAAAAAATTACCTACTCAGAAAACATAGAAGCAAAGATAAGAGACATAGAGTATATAATGAAAGATTCTATCCTGTTTAATTGGATTCAAGAAGAAAAGGTGAAAGAGAAAAAATAAGAATATTTGGAGAGTGGTGGGTAGGTCAGGAGTGGTGACTCATGCCTGTAATCCCAGCACTTTTGGAGGTGGAGGCAAGAGGATTGCCTAAGCTCCTGGGTTTGAGACCAGTCTGAGCAACATGCAAAATCCCATCTCTACAATAAATAAACAAACAAATAAATAAATAAATTGATAAAAGAAGAGGGATGGGTGTAATTTTCCAGAACTGATGAGGAATATCAATCCAAGGTCTATGCTCCAATTCAAATAGCATAATAAATTCCAAACAAGATAAATAAAGAAAATTCACACCTGGGTGCATTAGAGTAAAACTACAGAAAATCAAAGACAAAGCCAAAAAATCTCAAGAGTAGCCAGAGAAAGAGACCATCTTCAAATGAGTCATAGTTAGACTGACAACTGATATCTCAACAGTAGCAATGGAAACCAGAAGCCAGTGGACTAATATCTTCAGTGTGCTGAAAATAATAGTAATATTAACTGCTATCAGATAATTTTTCACCCGGTAAATATTCTTCAAGAAAATCATTTTCTGTCAAGCACCAAGTTAGTTCACCAATAAGAGATCACAGTGAAAGACTTCCAAAGCTTGTCTCTAAGCAAAAGAAAATAATCTCAAACTAAATAATCTGGATGGCCAAAGTAAATATATATATTCCAAACTTTATTTTTTTAAGAAGGGAGAATTTTCTCTATATACCATTTTTGTACCTTTGAATTTTATTCTTGATTTACTTAACCTTCATAAAAGTGTTACTCATAGTAGTCTCTATACAGTGATATAACTCAGTTAAAGAAATTATCCAAAAGTTGTTGTGGTTAGAATATAAATAAGGGAGTAACAAGCTCCTCTTAGAACTATTATGGCATGTAGTAAATTATCATTTTCTTAGCCATAAAAACATGCACTTACAGTTGATGCTTGAACAACGTGGGGTTAGGGATGCTGACTCCCTGTGCAGTTGAAAATCTGCATGTCACTTCTGAATCTCCAAAAACTTAACTACTAGTAGCTTAATGTCGACCAGATGTTATCAATAACATGCACAATCAATTATGTTTTATATTTTATATGTAATATATACTGTATTTTTACAATAATGTAAACTAAAGAAAAGAAAATGTTATTAATAAAATCATAAAGAAGAGAAAATACATAAGTGGAAGCAAATAAAGGTCTTCATCCTCTTCATGCTGAGTCGGCTAAGCAGGAGAAGAAAAAAGAGGAAGGATCGATCTTACTGTCTCAGGGAGATAGTAAGGCAGAGGCAGAAAAAATAATCTGCATTTAAGTGGACCCATGCAGTTCAAACCCCTGTTGTTTAAGGATTAACAATATTTATGTTTCTAGACAGTGGAGATCAGCTGTATGTATAATGAAAAGTAACCAGCAGAATGGAAGGAAATGGAATGTTTTCTATCATACATAGTATCTTTTAATTTAGATTCCACAGAAGCCAGGACTATTTAGAAAGACAAACTGTATTCAAGGTTACAAATTCTGTTTGTTTTTTCCAATTAATTATAGAATTATAAAAATGTTATAACATTCACCTAGTAGTCCATGTTGTCCACCTAAACAGCACAAGTGCTCATATTGATAAGCCATAAAAATCAAATAGACTAAACCGTAGTGCTTTAGGGTTGGGAATATTCAGACACAGAGGAATTCCCTTTTTATTATGTCTGAGATGCTTGAACATACCTACTGATAAGAAACTCACTGCCTTCTGCTCTATTATTGGACATGCCCAGTTGTTTAAAACTTTTTAACTGAGCCCAAACTTACTTCTTACAACTTTCTCTTATTTGTCGGGCTCTGTTCTTTTCTTGGCAATATGGGACAAACATATTCACTCTCCTATATAACAGACCACCAAATATTAAAAGGAAACTATAATGTCTCCTTTTAGAGTTTGTTCCTGTAGGCTAAACATGTCTCATGCAATTAAACCTTTCTCAGTCAGCCTGTGTTTGGGCAATGAGAGGAGAAACAATCTGATATAATGAAGATGGGAACAGTGGTATGAGAAGCAAAAAACGTCAAAGTGGGGAAGGGGAGGTAAGCTTTGAGAAAATAAAATGAGCTAACATATATTTTGTAACTTAAGTGAGATTTTTCTGTGCTTAGTGATTATTTTTAAAATGTGTGACTTCATATGATCCATTAAAAGTAGGGCCAGGCTCGGTGGTTCAGCCTGTACTCCCAGCACTTTGGGGGGCCGAAGCGAGTGGATTGCCTGAGCTTGTGGGTTCGAGACCAGTCTGGTCAAATTGATGAGACCTCATCTCTACAATAAGTTTTTTTTTTTTTTTTTATTAGCTGGGCTTGGTTCCTCGTGCCTGTAGTTCCGGCTACTTGGAAGGCTGAGGTGGAAGGATCGCTGGAGCCCAGCAGGTCGACGCTGGGGTGGCTGTGAGTGTGCCATCGTACTCCAGCCTGGAGGAGAGTGAGACTCCAAATTAAAAATAAAAGTAGGAAAACCACTTGACCAGATTTGTAAAGACAAAAATCTGGATCTCAAGAAGGCATGGGAAATTTCTGCTGGTAAGATGATTGCATTTAATTCTGGACATATAAAGTGACTATCAACCTATATCATTTGATTTTGAAATAACACACTGTATTAAAAGATTCCAATTAATCTATCTTGCTAGTGTTTTGGGTATAAGGAAGCATACTGAAAGATAGCCATCCCCAGTAACATAACTACAAGGTGCATCTATACTCATGGAGCAAAGAACACCAAGACATGTATTAATTTGAGGATAAAGTTGAAACAAGGGAAGACTGTTATTCCATGCTGAGACTCACTGAGCATTGCAATGAGCACTTTAGCAACTGCTAATGATCAGTGTTTGTTAATATTATTCAGAAAAGGCTGGGTTTTAATGGTTCTTCTTACTGCCAAGAAATTTGGTTCCTGCAGCTTGGAACCTGTACTATTGCTACATGTATAAATCATAATATAGCAACTTGATACAAACCACAGTTGCTGAAATCAAGCACATGTGAGGACAACTAGAAGTGTCAGCCTTTACATTCTACAATTCTGCATAAACTGATTCTCCTAAAAGCACACTCAGAAAATCTGTTCAGAGCAGGTTCTGAAAGAATGGACTAAGCTGGAAGAAAATTCATAAGAAGATAAATTGTCTGTCTGATCCATGGCTGCAAATATTTATGTCTTTGTTATTGCTAGCAAATAACAATAGGTGCTGGGTTTCATATTGACTTACCGTCCATGGGAAACATGATGGGGAGATGGGTAAGTGAGTTAGTCAGCTATTGCTGTAATAATGCTATGTAACAAAATTTTGTGGCTTATAAACAGCAAGCATTTTCTTTCTCATACTCATTGCTGTTTGGCTACAGCGACTCTGCTTCAGGATACAGGTTGGCTAGTTTAGGTCCAGGTCGCAGCTCTGGTTTGGGTTTCCTCCATGAGTTTCATTCTGGGCCAAAGCTGAGGGGATAGAAGCTAACTGGGCCATGTTTGTTTGTTGTTTGTTTGTTTAATAGTAATTAAAGGAGCACAAAAAGACAAGCCAAACCATGCAAACGTATGTAAAGTCTCTGTTTGTGTCACTTCCACTACATTTCATTGACCAAGACAACTATTCCATAAAGTGGAGTTTTGGGGGAAGTAAACTCCTTCCATTGTCTTGTTCAAGGGCAATGCAAAGCTACAAGGCAAAGCGCATGGGTGTATAATCCTACTGCAGGGGAGTGAAGAGTTGTAATGAATAATTCAGTATTGCAGAGTATATGCTCTGTGCTTTTTACTAAATGCTAGCCTATATAAGTGCATTTTTTTAGATTCAAGGATAATATTTTAGGCTAAAGGCCGACAGTGTGATATTAAGTGAACCCGTAAACACTAAAGAACTGACAACAGTGAGAAGTCATCAATCCTAAATCTGAGGGATTTAAAAATGCACCCAGCACTGTGTGAAGGTCCCACTGAGTGCTGTGATGATAGAAGTGCCTCAGGTCTCAAACACAGTGGGCTTGGCAGAGCAGTCTCACAGCTATTCTGGCTGATTTAGGCCAAGGCAAATGCACTCAAGCTTCTTGACATGGCCAGTGGCGTCAAAAGGAATGTGCTAGTTGCCAGCAAAAGTGCCATTAAAAAATGAAAATGAAACATTAAAAAAAAGTTTGAATAAAATGTCAAAGTGTGTTCATGGGAAGACCTATCTATTTCTAAGTGATGTAATGGAAAATTCACTGGGCCATTCAAGTCAAGGGCATTTTATAAGCTGAATAATGTGACAATTTGTGACAAATTCTAAAACCACTAACCAAAATCCCCTGCCTCTGGGAAAAGGGTAGCTGGAGTTTCTAAATAAGTAAAATGATGGCCTAAAGACCTAGGGAAAGGAAACAGCTCAGAAATATTCAACTATAGATGTGTGTGTATGTGTGTGTGTTTATGCATACATATAGATAAAACTGCATACTGTGTACTAGTTTTGCCATCCAACACTTACTTGTCAAAGCAAGGATAAAATATTTCAGTATCTGATCTGTTTGTTATTTATTAATAGTCACTGCAATCTGATTAAAATTAAGCCTTTCTTCAGTTCAAATTTGCTCAGCCTCAAAGGGGATTCTCACAGAGTTATAACCCTGATATCAGTAAGTGGAGCATCTTAAGACTTGCAAAGGTTGAACTGGAAGCAGGCTCTTCCAAGGCAAAGGTAAAATGTCTTCCAAAGACATTACTTTCAATTCAATATAGCTTACACCTTATACAAATGTTCATTCAAAATGTATCAGAGTGCATTATAAGCCTAAATGTAAGACTATTGATATACAAAACTATAAAAAGTTTAGAAGAAAACATAGGAGAAAATCTTTTTGACATTGGATTAGAAAAGGGTTCTTAGATATAACACCAAAAGCACAGGCTATAAAAGAAGAAGTAATAAATTCATCAAAAAAAGTTTTTAAAACTTTTGCTTCATGAAAAACAGTATTCACAGAGTGAAAAGATAAGCTAAAGACTCAGAAAAATTTTTTTAAATCATATATATCTATGTTTACACACACAGTACCCATTATACCATTTATCTATATGTGTACACACACACACACACAGAGACCCCGAAAAACCACAATTATCTTTTGGAGGGTGGGCCCCTTATAGTACACTCAAAATTTATTCCTGTTGATCAAATGATTAACCAAAGTTTTTATCTGAAAGTTTTGAGAAGATCGCATCACAATTTGCAGATGAAACATCCCAAGATGTGGTAAACAGGTGACTGGTTCTTCTACCATGACAATGCGCCTACCCACACTGTGCTGAGTGTTCAGCAGTTTTGACCAAAAACAACATGACCCCTGTGTCCTACCCTCCCTATTCACCTGATCTCACTCCAAACGACTTTTTTTGTTTCCCTGGATGAAAAAAATCCTCAAAGAGAAACATTTTGCCAAGGTGGAAGAGGTGAAACAAAAAACAGCAGAAGCACTAAAAAGCATCAAAATTGACAAATTCAAAAACTGTTCTGAGCAGTGGAGAAAGCTTCTTGATAGGTGTGTTGTGTCATACAGAGAGTTCTTTGAAGGTGGCTGAAGTTTAAACATGTATGAATAAATACCCAACTTTTTATAAGTAAATTTTGGGGTTGGGAGGAATCTCTCCTTATATATATGTAAAATTCAAGAAAAAGCAAATAAACATTTCAATTTAAAAAGTGGTCCAAAGATTTGAAATTTATGAAAGAAGATGTACAGATGGCAACTAAGCCCATGAAAAAATGCGTCACATCATTTGTCACTAGTAAAATGAAAATTACAACCACACGAGATAAAGTGTCCATACCAAGTGCTGAGCAACTGGAATTTTCAAATATTACTGATAGAAATGCAAAACAGTACAATTTTGGGGGGCGTTCTTCTCAATTTAATCACACACTAGTCATATGATCCAGAAATCCTACTCCTAGGCATCAACCCTAGAAAAATGAAAGCTTGCATCCTCAAATGGGGGAATGGATAAAGGTACATCCAACTCATGGACTACTATTCAGTGATACATAAATAAACCTTATTTATTTATGTATTTAATTTCAATAGCTTTAGGGGAGGCAAATAATTTTTGGTCTGAACTTTATGTGTTCCCACCAACTCCACCTGTGCACATTGTACCAGACAGGTGATTTTTTTGTCCCTCCATTCCTTCCCCCTTCCCCCTTATGAGTCTCCAGTGCCCATTATACCATTTTCTATGTTTTTGCAGATCCTTAGTTTAGCTCTCACTCATAAGTGAGAACGTGCAGTTTTTGGTTCTCTTCCTGGAGTTAGCTCACTTAGGATGGTAGAACGAGTTCTTGATATGTGCAAAATAATGGATGAGTTGCAAATGCATTACACAGAGGGAAAGAAGCCAGACTCAGAGGTGATATACTGTATGATTCTCTTTATATAACATTCTGGAAAAGGCAAACCTATAGGATGGAGGATAGATCAGGTTTTCAAGGGCTCAAAGTGAGGGAAGGATTTGATAACAAATAAACACTATGAGAGAATTGTGTGTGTGTGTTTGTGTGTGTGTGTGTGTGTGTGTGTGTGTGTGTGTTGGGGGGGTCATGATAGAATTGTTCTGTATCCCAATTATGGTGATGGTTATATGACTATATACGTTTTTCAAAATTCACAGACCTGCGCATTTTAAAACAGTGAATTTTGCTGTATGTAAATTTAAAAGTAAATTTTAAAAATTCAATTCAGCAAACATTTAGCATTCATGCATTATATGCCAGGCACTCTGCTAAAGGTAGTATAGAATATAAAAATGAGGAAGTTAGTTCCTGCCCGTGAGGGAACTGAAACTGCAATAGGAAGGCAATAGGAAGAGTGGCACATTTTCACTGAAAACTGTACTAGAGGACAGTCTATATAAAGAGCTTCAAAAAAAATACACACAGAGACTAGAGGGTTTAAAGGCAGGAGAGACAGAGCCATCACTTTGTAATTGTGATGAGACATGAAAACTTATGGGACTTAAGATGGACCTTAAAAGATAAGCATGATTTAGTAGGCAGGGATTGGAGATGGAGAAGAGAAGTCAAAGAAGGAAGCACAAAGAATATGATGGGTGCTGGTAGGTAAGTAGGTTTACCTCAGCATCGTGTGTGGAAGGAATAGCACGTGGTTTGGTGTGATTGGAAGAGAAAGGAGTTCATTTGTGAAACATCTTGAATGGCTTGGTAAGATATTCTTAATTCATTGGATAGCGGAAATCTATGAACACAGTTTCAGTAGGGCTTGACTTTAAAAAAGAATTAGCAAAATTCCTTTGACCCATGGGGCATTTGAAAATTATAATGTAGAGATGGAACCCTAACACATTGCTCAAGAGTTAATGCCAGCTTTTTGTCAAAACATCCTTGGATCAATGGAGAAAACATTGTATAGTACAAGTCTTTGAGCAGAGAGAAGTGAAGACTCAGAAGGCAGGATGCTATTGGCATGTGTAGGTATGTGTTCAGTATATAGAAAACATGGAATACTATCAAAATTATATATTGACACTACAAAACACAATGCAGACACAGATTGAAGTACATCAAGTAGATAAATAATAAATACTAAAGGAATGGTTGGCTGGTTGGTAAATGTGGGTAGCCTAAGCATCTATTTGACAATTGGATGTCATGTGTTCCTACTTCAGATGAACCTCATGTGGTTACCTGTGACTCTACAGGATTATTATAGTACTGTTATTTAGAGGTAGATCCTGTTATTTAGAGGAAGATAACTACACAAGACTTAGAACTACTCCAATGTGTTTGGTAGTCTCTAACATAACTGGTTCTAATTAAGAAAATTTTTTTAAAAATAGTGCTGACTGTAGAAGGCACTGTTGGTGATCTGCCCACATTTCCATAGTCCACTGCAGAGATTATCACAACTTTGGTGGATATACCTATACATGCCAATAGCATCCTACCTTCTGGGTCTGCACTTTTACTCTGCCCAAAGACTCTCTCAAAGTCGGGGCATTAGCACCCAGGATAAGATGGATGTGCTAGGAAGGAGAAGTTTTCCCACGTCCAGGAGCAGCCCTCCAGCAATGAGGAGTAACAATTGTTGGATAAATACCCACTTCCTTGCCCTCCAGAAAAACAATGCTGAGATGTACTATGCACAGTCTTGCTGAGGGTCCTAAGTGGAATTAAGACCTAATTTTATACCACATAATCCACCCATAAATGCATCCATCATTGGTTTTCCTCCTTTCTTCTTAGGATCACCTCCCAGATAAATTCCTAACACCCAAATTCTCGTCTCAGTGTCTGTTTGAGGAGAATGCAATCTAAGACAATGTTGCCTGCCCCCTTCCCCACAAAGAACTTTTTTTCCTTTACCAATTCAGCAAATATATAATTTTTCATTAAATAAATACTGATTAACCACTTTCTATGTACTTAGAATAGGAATACAATGGCGAACAAGGAACAATTGATTTTTACCTTCATTTGTCCTGGAATCGGTTATAAGTGGTGATGATAAAGCAAGGTGCTAAGGGCACAAACAGGAAGAATTCGGAGTCTAGTCTGAGAAGCTCAGGAGAGGCTTCTTGGAGAGTGATGTTTCAACTCAGGCCTGAACAATGAACAAGTGCTTGGGAAAGAGGAAGGAAAATCATTGCAGGCTGGGTAATTTAGGAGGCATTCCTTCGGTGTTTAAGGAAATAAAAACTATGGACGAAGAGGAGGAAACATTGAGTAAAGTGCCCAAGACTGCCTTTGTCAAACTTTTGAAAAACCATTATAATGTGAAATAAAAAGGTGAATACCTATTTAATTGGTGATTTGTAAATAGTGTATTATTTTTAAATTAAAAACAAATATTTCCTAAATTCCTTAAATGCTTCCCAGACATCCTGAAAGAAACTCATTAATTTAACAGTGGGCCACTTTGCTTCTGTACTTATCACTCCATCAGATCCTGTTTCTGTTGTCTTCCATTGACACAAACATTAATGTACTCCATTTATCACCCTGGGAAATTTGTAACCATCTTTTTTTTTTCTTTCCTGAAAAAGGAGGCTCAGAAATTGCAAGTGATACCATATGTGTTTCTCTTTCTCTTGTTAAATGTCTACTCAATCTGTAGGTTAGCTTCGTTTTCTGGGATGAAAGAAGAGGAAAAAGTAATTTTCATCATGGAAATGTGAACCTTAAATAGAAGTTTTTAATTTTTAAAGGTTTTTTTAATTAATTTTTTTGCAATGAGTTATGCATTCAATCATTCACTCATCGCATGTGTAAAACTTTCTAGTATGTTCCTAAAATCTTGTTAGTCGCTGGAAATACAGAGATGAACAGGACACAGTCACTGCTCTTAAATAATCCTGAGTATAATAGGGAGAAATACATACAGATATATTGACAGGACAATAAATACTAATACAAAGGAACATATATGACGCAGCTTCACAAAGAAGGGTCACTAGCTTTGCTAGGGGAGATGAGAGTGATGGTCTTTCCAGAGCAGGTGACATTGAGCTGACTATTGAAGAATTGGTTGGAATGGCACCAACAAAGTCATGGAGACATGAGAGAGCATGGTGTGCTTGAGAACTGCGGAAAATCCGTGGACAGAGTGCAGGGGTGGGGAGTGGGGGTAGAGGACATGATAAGGACTATGAAATTGATTGCTGTAAAGACACTTTGGGACCAGGTTATGAGGGACCTTTGGACTCAATTCTATTTTTATCAGGAAAGGATTGGAGGTCTTCACACAAGGAGTAACGTGAACTAGTTTGCATTGTAAAATCTGGTAGCAGGTATAAAAGATTTGGAATAAAGGGGTGGACAAAATCAGTGACAGGAAAAGCAGTTGTGAGACCTTTGCTGATTCAGAGACTAAGAGTCAAAATAAAGCAAAAAGTAGTGAGCACGGAGTTGACAGGAGAGAGACAAATGTTATTTAGGAGGCAGGATCGTCAAGATTCAGAAACTATTTGGATATAGCAATACTGGTGAGAGAGAGCAGCAAAGGAAACTTTGAGGTCAAGCCTAGGGCAACTGGGTCTATGAATAACAATGTCATTCTAAGATGTACCAACAAAAGTTATTACTCTAGAGGTGCACATTTTAAACAGGTTCTATGGAGTATGGGAGACAGAAGCTAGACTGCAGAAAGTTGAGAAGTGCATGGGAGATTAGAAAATAGAGACCTGGATAGATTAAATACCTAGAATTCAGGACGGATAAGATATGGTTGGATTTTGGCACAATAGCAAAGTGTCAGATAAGGCACTCTGCTATGTGAAGCCGTTTTCATTTATGTTTTAAGTTATGTTATTAGTAAACATTTCTTCTAATTCTGAAATATGCAAAGAAATGCATTTAAGTAAACACCAGCAGGAGATAGGACAGGGTAATTTACTTAGAAGAAAGACATTCTAGAGCTATTTTTAACTCAAGCGGTCCCTAGCTTCACTGAGACGTTGGTGAAGCAGTCAGGTTGTTTATGAGGAGCCTGTGTATAAATACACAAACAGTCATATTTTCCATTCAAAACTGGAGACTTTACCAGCCTTCCCTCGATGCCATGGCACTGTCATTTAGTTCACATGTTTTACTCTGTAATCCGGGGAGAGCCTGGGCTGTAATTCCATATGGCTGGCCACCAGTTTCCAGCCCTAAACGGCTTTGATGTTGGTATTCAGGGGGAGCCCCAGGAGGGCCGCAGGAAGAGGATCAGACAAACTAGGAGAAAAGCAGCTTCTGCTTCTTAGCCAGGGAGGTGATGAACCAGCAGGAGAGAGTATGATGGTGAAAATTTGAATCCACCATCTGATAGGAAAAGAAAGGAAGTGCAAGGTCCCCAGCCCAGAGAACTCCCACTGGAATTCTATCAACTCAAGTGCTGGTGACATTTTATGAATTCCACTCTGCTGTGTGTGGAAAGTGGGTTCTGTTAATGAAATTATGCTTTGAATTAGCTGAACATATTCTCAAAAGAAAATTCTTTGCTGAAATTATATATTGCAGATTTTGTGGTACCCTTGCCCTGCAATTTAACAGCATGCTGTTATTATTTAGCATTTAATGAGTACCAGAAATTGCTCTGTGTATTCTCCACTTGGTTTAGAAACAATGAAATAACTGGACTTTTTAGACTGCCTGGCATAAGGGTATCCTTCTGGTACTTGACCACCCATAGACTGATATATAGGGAATTTCTCATGAAAGTGTCCTCCACAGAAATTATGCTCTTTCTTCCTCATCCTTCAATTACTTTCCACAAAATCCTTGACCAGGGATACTCAGGAATCATGCAGCGCCTGAAATTCCATCCAAGGACAATTTCCATCAATTGACTTTTGTTCTATTAATATTGCTATTTACTAATAAGCAGTGAAGTTCTCATTACTGGCCTTGCTTCTTGGAGGAAGTTATTAAGAGAAGACCCCAGTCAAATGTTCACTCCTGTTAGGAAATCCTCTAACACCTGTCTGAAAATGCTTGTTCATCTTATAATGAGGATGGGAGACCATGAATGATTTTTGAACAAACAAAAATAAATCCCCTAAAGCCATGGATAAAATAAGTGAGGGGGACGTTTACTGCAATTAGGTAATTTTATGTACATATTCTATATCAAAATTACAGCCCATAAAATTTTTATGGGCACCTCTTTAGGCTTATAAAATAAAATGATGCATTTTATAGTTGTAGCACCAACAACTAAAGAGGTATTTGAAAACTAGTACTAGAGTTTCATTTTTTCTTTAAAACAAAACAAAACATACAAGCAAACAAAACCCAACTAACTTGCCTATAGACTAATTCATTTCAGGCACAGCCTTAATTTCTTTCAGATTGGGGGGTTTATAAACCCTGGGTAATTTGCCTGGCGCAATTATCAGTTATTTTGGCAACTGCAGAGCTCAAGGAACTTTTAAATAGTTGAAAGCATCTTAATTCCCACATTTAAACAAGTAGATAAGGTACAAATAATAATACCGAATATAAATCCAGTGGTGGGAAAGATACTATAACTTGGAGATTTAATCTCAAAACCTACTTTGTATCCATTACAGTCATCTGTTTGAGATTTAGGTAAACCTGTCAGAAGCAATGGGCCAGGGAATTACTGAGGTCAATTATACCAGAAACAGAAACAGGGGTTTGAACTGGAGGGCCACAGATGGGCTTTATTTAGGCAGCATTGTGCTTTAACCATTTTTGAATGTGAATGTTTTTAGCTGGGCACCAGACTACAGTTCACCATGACCACTCCCTATTGTAATATGCTGTCTGCTTGATGTATTTACATCACTGGTCTGGCCCCAGGAAATATTTAAGTTTGCAGTCCTAGTATGTCTTATGTGCATATTTATACCATAGTTTCTGCTTTTTAGGAGGTGTTTACAGTGAAATGAATCCAAATCAGAGGTCAGAACACTTTGGGTAGGAACCTTCTCTATTCCACCAGATTCAATGTTAACGTTTTTACATCCATGCCCACATTAAATCTCAATGATAAGTCTATGAGATAGGGATTGTTATTATCTACCTCCATTTATTGGAAGAGGCAACTGAGACTTAAAAACACAAATTACTTGTCCAAGGTCCCACCCCTAAGAATGAGAGACACGGGATTTGAACCTATACTTCCTCCCCCATCAATGCATTTATTCATATGGCCCAGAGCTCAGGGAAGATGTGTCCAGTTTCCACACCCTGGACTTATAGATTTCCCTCCTACTATCTATGAAACACTTCCACATCGAGGGCCACCAGCATCTTTAAGCAACTTAGATGTCATGATTCAACACTTAAAATGATCCTTTGGGAATATCCTTAGGTCCCTTGTCTCTTTACCTTCCATTGCATGTTCTTGGTAAAGCACTGATTATTCATCTGGGGCAAACATCCATTATCTTTTCCCTCCCCCTAAGACTTACTCCCTTAGGTATGAACAAAAGACCCTGCCCTATGCTGGGTTCCTTTAGCTTTCACCTGTGTTTTGTTTCTCTACAACTCTTTGCAACCAAGCTTCTGGAAAAGTAGCCTATCTTGGCTGCCTCCACTTCCTAACTTCTTCCTTACTCCTCAGCCTCCTGCAACCTGATCTCTGATTCCACTACTCCACTGAAATCACTATCTAAATTGTTAAAGACCTTCTAGTTGCTAAATTGAATGAGTATTTTTCAGTGCATCCTCTTCAGGATGCAACATTGTTGGATACTTCCTTCTCAAAATGTTCTCTTCCCTTGGACCTATAGATTTCCAAATCTATAGGGCCCAAGTGTCTCCTGGGCTCTTTCCTTGCTACGACCTCTCTGACTGCCCTCCTTCAACTTCATTTGCAGCCTGTCTTCCACCTCCAGCCATCAGTGTTAGAGTTTCAGCCTCAATGTTTTTGAGTGACTTGATCATTTTATGGGAAAAACTTTGACTTCCAAATTCATATCTTCTGCCATAGCTTTCTCCTAAACTTTATCCAACTGCTTGTTGAAGTCTCATAGGCACTTGAAATTTAATACATCCCTAACTTTTTACTTCCCCTTCATATGGTTTGGCTGTTTGTCCCCCCCAATTCTCATGTTGCAATGTGATCTCCAACTTTGGAGGTGGAGCCTAGTGGGAAGTATTTGGGTCATGGGAGTGGATCCCTCATAAATGGCTTGATGCCATCCCCTGGGTGATGAGTGAGTTCTCCCTCTATTATTTCACTGGAGAGCTGGTTGTTTACAAAAAGTCTGACATCTCCCTTTTCTTTCTTACTCCCTTTCTCGCCATGTGACACACCTGCTCCCCCTTCACCTTCCACTGTGAATCAAAGCTTTCTGAGGCCTCACCGGAAGCAGATGCTGGCACTATGCTTCTTGTGCAGCCTGTAGAACTGTGAGCCAAATAAATTTCTTTTCTTTATAAATTAGCCAGCCTCAGGCATTCCTTTACAGAAGGACAAAATGGACTAATAACATCCTTTTTATCCAATTCCCATCTATTTTACCTGTCCAGGTGAATACCTCCACTTGTTCTTGAGTCATCTGTTCCTCACTAGGTGAAAAAGCTCCTGAAGTCTATTTAATAAATACCTGATTCTCTCGTGCCACCATGCCAGCTAAATTTTTTACTTATTGTAGAGACGAGGTCTCATCAAGTTGCCCAGGCTGGTCTCAAACCTCTGGGTTCAGGCAATTCTCTCACCTCGGCCTTCCAAAGTGCTGGGATTATAGGAATGAACCACCATGCCGGGACTCTCTCCTCTTCTCTACCCCTGATACTGCTGCACCTATTTATACTCCATCTTTTTTTAATTTGTTTGCTTTCCTTTTCTTATTACGGTATAATTGACATGCAGTGTAATTCACCCTTTTGAGTGTACAGATAATTCTATGAGTTTTGACAAATGCATATAGTCATGCAACCGCAACCACAATCAAATATGAAATAGTTTCATCATCCCCAAAATATCCTCCCATGTTCATCTGCAGTCAACCCTTTTCCCTACCCCTGGAAACCACTGATCCATTTTCTTTTCCTATAGTTTTTCTTTTTCTAGAATGTCATATATATATGTACATGGAATTACAAGTGTGTAACTTTTGAGTCTGGAATCTTTCACTCAGCAAAATAAATTTTAGATTTAACTATGTTGTTATAGGCATCTGTTATTTATTCCTTTTTATTGTATTTTTTGTACCGGTTTGTTTATCTGTTTACCAGTTGAAGAACATTTACTTTGTTTCCGGTTTTTGGCAATTGTGAGTAAAACCACTATAAATACTCATGTTTAGATTTCTGCGAGAACATAGTTTTCATTTCACTTGGATTGATACCTAGGAGTAGGATTGCTGGGTCATATGGTCATATGTATAACTTTATAAGAAACTACAAAATTGTTTTTCAAAGTGGATGGTCCATCATGTTTTCTCAACAGTGACATCAGCGAGTTCTACATGCTCTGTATCTGTGTCAGTCAGCACTTGGTGTTGTCATTTTTATTTTCTTAGTTTTAGTCATACTAAGTGGTATATTGTAGATCTCATTATGGTTTTAATTTGCACTTTATTAATATTATGGAACATCTTTTTTATGTGCTAATTTGCCATCTATATATCATCTTTGGTGAAGTGTTTGTTCAAATTTAGGCCTCCTCCCCTTTTTTGTTTCTTTAGAATTGTTTATTGTTTTCTATCATTGGATTTTGAGAGTCTTTATATTCTGGTTGCAAGTCCATTGTCAGATATGTGTTTTGCAAAAATTTTCTTCCAGTCTTTGGTTTCTCTTTTCATTTTCTTAAGAGTGTCTTTTAATAAACTTTTTATTTTGAGATAATTGTAGATTAACATGTAGTTGTAAAAAGTAATACAGAAAGAACTTGTATACTCTTACCAGTTTTTCACAAAGGTAACATCTCGCATAACTATAGTACAAAATCACACTCAGAATAAGCACAGATGCTTTAACATGCACGTGTTTGTATGTGTGTGGTGTGTGTTTTGTTCTACAATGCAATCTCTTGTAGATTTCTGTGATCACCCCTTCAGTCAAGATACAACACAGTCCATCACATGGATTTCTTTTATAACTATATCTTCTACACCTCTCTGGTAACCACTAATCTTCTCTTTTATCTCCGTAGTTTTGTCATTTCAAGAATGTTATATAAATATAAACTTTTTTATAAATATAAATAATAAAAAATATATAATATAAAAAATATAAAGTCTGACTTTTTATGTGCAATATAATTCCCTGGAAATTCACTGAAGTTGTTTCATGTAACAATAGTTCTTTTTTATTACTGAATACTACTCCACTGTTTGTTTAGCTATTTAACAGCTCAGGACATCTAGGTTGTTTCCAGTTTGGGAGTTATTACAAAAAAAGGTGCTATAAACATCTATGTACAGGTTTTGTGTGAACACAAGTTTTCAAGTCTCTGGGATAAATGCCCAGCAGTGCAATTGCTGGGTTTTAGCGTAGTTTCACCTTTAGTTTTGTAAGAAAATCGTCAGACTGTCTTCCAGAGTAACTGTACCATCATACAGTGTATGTTTTACATTACACATTCCCAGTCAGGATATTGCGTGTTACGGACCAGTGCCTTTTCTTCAGTGAATGAATAATAATCAATGGCAGAATGACTTCGGTACTATATTTAAAAAATAATAATAAGAGCACGGAGAAAGAATGAGTGAAGGAATAGGGCAAGGCATCATAGCTGTCACCCCTTTAACCCACTGTCCAGACCTACTCTGGCGCTAAAACCAGAGCCCCAGACCTTGTTCATGAGCATGCGCAGCGTCCTCCTCTAGGCCCCGCCTCAACCCCGCCCCGGCCCAGCCCCTCAGCTCCTCCCGTGGGACCGCCCCCTACGTACACAACCAATGAGGCGTAGAAGGCGGGGTCCTGGTTGTCGCGGTGCTCCTTGGGTAGCGTTCCTAGTTACTGTTGCTAAGACTGTGGGTCGCCCGTAGAGGTGGGAGTCCGAATTTGAGAGTCAGGACCTGAGAGAGATCAAGGGTTATCGCAGAGCCAAGGAGATGGTGAAGCAGACGATCCAGATATTCGCGAGGGTGAAGCCCCCTGTCCGGAAGCACCAACAAGGGGTACGAGTCGGAGCAGCCAGGGCACCGGCGCAGTGGGGCCTCCCGGGCTGGAGAAGGGGCGGCACCCGAGGGGGCAGGGTCAAGTGAGGGGCTAGCCGGCAGGCGCGGGTTCGACCCGGAATCCCGCACACACTGACTTAGGCGCCCTCTCAGCGAGGCACACACCGGTGCACCGCTGTCAGGGACGCGACCGAGGGACTCCAAGGCCACTCCCACCTGGCACAGCCCAGCAGTCGCAGACATACCCCGCACAATGCCACTTTCAAGGCCCAGGTACCTACACAGTCAGTACTTTGCACGTAGTGGGGCCTCAGAAATTTGTTGACTAACTGCATTGTCACTCTGCAACATAGACATGAACCTTGACATATATTCAAGGCTGTAGATAGGTATTTATACGTGCTGACCAAAAGAATACACGTGTATTCTTCATTCAGAAAACATTTAACTGAGTATTTACTAGGTGCTTCCTCCAGTGTGCTAAATTCCTAAGTGTACAAAGAGGGTTAGCATACTGCCCTTGCTCTCAGCACAGATGCTTTGTACACTTCTTAAATGTTTCAGAACATTGTTTTCTCTACCTAGAAAAGAGCACAGTCATTCTAACTGTATCTTGAGAAAATGCCACCTGACAGGTGCTTATCTGTATTATCTATGATTCCTAAAGAGCCCTGCGAGGTTGGTATCATTTTCCTCATTTTACGAATGAGAAAACTGAATCTCAGATTAAATAATGTGAACAAGTCACCCAGCTGGTGAATGGCAGAGTTGTGATTTTAATTAAGGATTTTTTTTTTTATTCCAAAGCTAATCCCTCTTTGGACAAAACCGTTTTTGCCTCCTGAAGTGAGAAGTTAGGCAAGGGCAATTAGGGTCGTATTTGTGAGAGTCTGGAATGGATATTATTAATATTTTACTTCTATTCCATATCTATATTGTGTATATGTATACGTGAAACATCATAGCATCTCATAATTTAGCATTTGTCTCACATACTTTATGTATTTAAAGCAAAGAATAAAGCAGTGTAGAACCATGAGTATCTTTCTATTTTCTTTCCTCTCGCAATGACTTACATGAAGGTTTTTAAAAGTACATCTCATGTAAAAAGTTTACTATATGGAATGTTTCCCCCAGATTCTTAGCTAAAAATTTTGAGCTTCTCTACACAGACTCAGCAGTCAGAGCAGATGCTGGGATATGGTCAAGTGAGAGGAAGAGGAGGAATGGGGCTCAGATGGTACATGGAGAGTCCTGGATTTAATGTTGACCTTTTTCTTCTCTTAAAATTCAGTGTTTGGATAATTTAATGTGCTTCCTTTTGCATTTCTTTGGTGAGTCTGTGGAGTGGATTGTTTAACTCCCCAGGAAGTATTTTTTAAGTGTCATAATGCATTTTCATAATTCTTACAGAGATGTAACATTATGCCACATACATAAAAAGAAGAGAGCAGGAATGAACAACTATTGAGTTAGCATATCCCTGCTTTCCCTAAGAAACCCTATGTTTTAGCACCATATCTTCTTGCCCCCAAAAGATTGTAGTGTTCTTTCTCTGACTGGAAATGCTGTTTGTAGCATTAATTTGAGAGTGACTCAAAGGTTGTCGTTGGTTTTCTTCTTTTCACTTTGTAGCTTCATTAATTTATTAACTTTTTTCCTTAAAGCACTATAAACTAAACTATAATAATGTGATAGATGAATAAAGTGTATAAAATTAACCTCTGATAATTTTAACAGTGGTAACGCTTTGTATTTGTATAGTGGTTTGTATATTTCAAAACATTTTCATATTCATCCTTGCATTTGTTCTGTCTTCCAGTCTAAAAATTAACCTCCTTATCTCAAATAATACATATTTTTATGACTAAAGATTGTAAGTCCGTGTTAGACTAAACAAATTTTCTGTTTCTGGTTCTAAGGGACTTTTCTTAATGCCTAAAGGGATGCTTTAATCAGAATGGTGGGGGATCATTGTTTCTACCACAGTTGACATTCTTTTTTGTCTGCTGAGCACTGAGAGATACAGATTTTTTTTTAAGTGTACATAATTCCTCGATCCTGTGTGTTTTATGTCTCACACACCCCCTTCACTTACCTGTCTAGCTATTAAACTTTTTTTAAAATGTGGTGCCCTGCAGGATATAATTTTTAAATGTCTCTTGAGACATCTCGTCAGTGAGAAAATCTAGCCAGAAAGCCTTGAATTTGATGCCATTAATTTATATAAATAATTTTATTTTACAGAATGACTTTTCCACATGAAGTCTTCACAAGTTAAATAATAGGTTTCAATAAAAATGTACTTGGGAAATTATTCAAACTTTCTGGAGATTTAGGTAGGCTTTTACTTGCTTAGGAATATGACTTTTCTTCCTATAATCAAGCATCTAAATGGGTCTTAAGCAGGAAGTTTTGACTGTTAGAAATAATTTTATTTCAGGATGAAAGACAAGAAGTCTTTTTTAAAAAACCTCTAAATCTAATGACTAACATTTTTTATGGAGCATTACAAAATACCTCCATTTCCATTACATCACTTGCTCCCCACAGCAATCTTGTAAGGATGGTAATTCTGTTTTCCTCATTTTATGTATAAGAAACCTTGCTTCTAAAAGTGGTGAATGGTCACACAGCTGCTAAATTGAGATCAATATTGAACTCAAGTCTTTGTAGACCTAAATCTTATATTTTTAGCAATTCCACATGACCTCTCTATAAGCTTGATTCCTGATTTTTCCTGGCCAATAAATAAAGGAGTAAGAAACCAATAAGTGAATCGGAGAATGTTATAGTCATAAAGGGCATTGATTAAGACCTTTTGTTTCCCTATCAGCTTAGAGAGGTTACATGGTATCTACCAGGTCACTTGCTAATGAGTAGCTGAGTTGAAATGAGAGCCTTGAAAATGACATCAAAGACATGAATTACATGTGTCTTTTGAAACCACATGTCTTTTATCAAATGCCTTGAATATGCCTGACAGAACCTTGGGCTTCTTTGAACATAACTTGAATTAGAGCATTCTTGTGAGCTCTCTGAGATGGCATAGGGTCTGGTCCTTTTATCCCTGTGTCTAGTAGTTTGTAAATATTCAGATATGCCAATTGGTTGTAGTATAATGTTAATTTCTAATACCTAATACCAAAACAATACTTACATAGTATGTTGCTTTCAGGGCTATTAGTTTCTAAATGACAACAGGAGAGATACTCAAATACTCAAATATGAACATTAAATCATTCAAAGATGATCTGACCCTTATATAACATTAATTTGAGTTTCACCTCTTATTTAGCTCCACATATTTGTCTGAGTCCACACACAGCTCAAAGAGGACAATTATCCAAATTATGACTTTTTATCTTAGAAGTACAATTTCTATGTCATTACAGTTCAAGTCATAATAACATGGTCATAGTCCAGGCCATAATTTTTACCATTTTATATCCATTTGTTATCTTCATATTTGCAGATTTATTCCATAGACGAAGATGAAAAATTAATACCTAGCTTGGAAATTATCTTACCACATGATTTGATAGATGGATTTGTGAATAATAAACGAGAAAGCTACAAATTTAAGTAAGTTTATCTTTCTCCTTTTTCCTTTGTTTCGTTATTAAACTAACTCTTGAACTGCATTGATATCCACTGTGAAATCATTAGCACCATTTCTTGTGAAAAACACCATGCAGCTCTGTCTTATCTGGTAGATAGAACTCAACTTGTATTTTCCCTGCTGTGCCCAAGATCAAAAAGAGCCTGTATTTCTGTCTCTGAGATCACACAAAAAGATTCAAGCCATTCTTTTGCTACCTTGGTTTATCTAGTGTCATCCTTTTTCTACTCAACTCCTTATGCTCTAGTACTTACAGGAAGTTCCATCACATGTCTAAACTTCATTAAAGATATACAGTCTGTGTGCTATACAGGTGAGCCTTCTCTAGAATATAAATTATGTGGAGACCTCACATGCACACATATACACTCTATATACACTGTATATCTGAGATGTTCAAAATAATAGCTGCAAGCCACATGTAATGGATATAATGCAAGGTAATGGGGAGTCATACAGTCCTTGAGCACTTGAAATGTCTCTAGCCTGATTTGAAATGTGCTGTAAAGTTTAAAATGTATGAAGGATTTTGAAGACTTAGTATGAAGAAAGATTTACAATATCTCAAGAATTTTTTCATATTTATTATTGACTGAAATGATACAATTTTGAATGCATTGGGTTAAAAGTATATTATTAAAATTAATTTTGCTTGCTTCTTTGTATGTTTTTTTTAAAACGTGGTTACTAGAAAATCTAGCACTCCCACATTTATGGATTGCATTATGTTTCTCTTGGGTTGTGCTGAACTGTGGAGTTCAGGTGAAAAGTACCAAGCAGTTAACCTTGGATAGTATCAGTGACTTTGGTTTGAATACTCTGTTAGTGACTAGGTCTTGAGTTTGGGGATTATGGTTGTTTTATACTACTTTCATCCTCCAGTTTCAGGTTAAGTCATTTCTTTTCATCTCCACTTTTGATTTTTGGAGAAGTTTGAGTCCAAGTTAAATCCATATTTGATCTCTGGCTCAAACTTTGGTGGTGGATTTCTCGGTCCTGCTGAAGGAATCCTAATTGCTCTCTTGCCTTTATCTCTAGTCTGTTTTACAAAGGCCCTCTTTTGAGACTACTCCTGCCCTTGCCCTTTGGATGAAACTATCTCAGATATCTTTTATAATTTTGCTTCTCTATTTTTCTAACCTATTTTTCTTTTTAAGTTCTTATTTGCTCCCCCCACACTTTTTTGTCCCATAAATAATTCTCTTTGATCTTCCTAATTCTACCTTTTTTCTTTCACATACACATCTCTCCATCCACCTCTCTGCATTTTCTTATTGTGTCTCTTATTACAATAAGTACAAGCAGGGGTTGCTAACAACATTGTTACACAGTTGGGGCGGGTCCTTCACCTTATCTGTGTGATTCCCCATTACCTTGCATTATATCCTTTAAGGAGTAACCCCACAACCTATCATTTACTTTTTTTGAAGGGGGCATTCTCCCACTAATGTAAGCACACTACATACCTGAATAGCTATGATGGCAGCTGGACTAGGCTAATCTCTAAAAAGTAACACTTTACTGAAACATTTTATTTAGCAAGATTTTATTTGGTTTTTAAGAGAATTGAGTATGTCTGTAACTACTGACCCTTTCTAAAGTATTCTTTACATTATGTGGATACAGAGTGCCTTTAAACATACTTTTTGAAAAAGCACCATTTGCTTATTTTAAAATCTTTGAATTAAAAATATTGGTTTTAATATTTGAAATAAAAAATTAATAAAATATCCAATTTATACATATCCTCAGAGATAAATATCTAAGTATTTTAAAGGCTATTCCCCCCCCCCAAAATGTATTCAATCAATACATATGTATTGATGCCCCACTGGGAGCTGTTTTCATTGCTAGGAACACAGCAGGAACCACAACAAAGCTCCTGCTCTATGGAGCTGCATTTCAGGGGGAGGAAATAGATGAGAAGATTCACAAGCAAAATATATGTCAAAAGTATTCAGTGACTTGGAAAGAAATAAGGCAGAGAAGAGGAAGCAGGAGTGCTGGGTTGGGGAATGGAGAACAGAGGAGAAGTATGCTTGCAACATTAATAGGTCATTCAGGGAGGGTATTACAGTAAAGGAACATTAGGGCAGAGGCTTGATGGAGGTGAGGAAGCCAGCCATTCAAGTATCTCAGAGATGAGAATTCCAGGCCACGGGAATAGCAAGAGTGAAGCCCCTGAGATGGGAGAGAGTGTGGCATGTTTGAGGAAAAGTGAAGGGATCTGTGTGGCTGGAGTAGAATAGGCAAGGGGTAATGGTAGGAAGATGGGTTAAAGAGGCAGCTGAGTGGGCAGATCACATGGAGCTGTATAAGTCATTGTGAGAACTTGAGCATTTCCTCAAAGTGCCATGGGCAGGCAATGGAGGGTTTTGAGCAGAAGAATGAAATTATCTTACTTATGTTTTAGCAGGTTCACTCTTGTGTAAGGAGGCAAGGGAGACGAGTTGGGTCATTGGAAGGGAGACCGGGCAAGAAATTGTGATAGCTTGGTCCAGGGTGGTCGTAGTGGAAATGTGGAGAAATAATTAAATTCTGGATGTGTTCTGACAGAATTTGCTATTGGATTGGATAGGAATGTAGTGGGAAAAGAGGAGCTAAGGAGTCCCTAAGGGTTTTGGACTAAACATTCAGAAGAATGGAGTTGCCATTTTCTGGGATGAGGAAGAGTGCAGGAAGAACAATTTGGTGTGGGAAGACATCAGCATGTGCTGGACTTGAAACAGAGTTTAGAAAAAGCCCACACAACCTCCTAATAATGAAAGAACCTCCTAGGAATCAAGAAACCTGGGTTATATCTCAAAGCATGATATTGATGAGCCCCGGGACCGTGAGTAATTACTTTGGCTCTGTGGACCTCAACTTTTTTCTCTGCTAATGATTAGATGGAACCTGTTAAAATCCCCTCTAGCGCTGTGATTCTATTTTGCTCTTCAGTGGTTTTTAGAAGAGAAAAAATGCCTTCTGATCAAAATGCCTTTTCAGATTACTGTGCAACTACATTGTATAAAATAAAATATTTTGAGATGAAGCCGGGCTTGGTGGCTCAGCCTGTAATCCCACGCCTTTGGGAGGCTGAGGTGAGTGGATTGCCTGAGCCCTCAGGTTTGAGACCCGCCTGGGCAGCGAGACCTCATCTCTACAATAAATCAAAAAATCAGCCAGGTGTGGTAGCGCATGCCTGTAATTCCGGCTACTTGGAAGGCTGAGGAGGAAGGATCACCGGAGTCCAGCAGGTCGAGGCTGCGGTGGCCGGGAGTGGCCACTGCACTCCAGTCTGGGCGACAGAGTGAGACTCCAACTCAAATATATATATATATATATATATATATATATATATATATATTTTGAGATGATGAAATATCATGTTTCATATATAATTAATGATTTATTGTAAATTTGGTACTAAAATCTTCATTCCAAAAAGTGTAAAGAGAAGACAATAAATAGAGGGATCTGGGTTGCTTGTAGTTCTACCACCTGTTATTTTAAATAGTGGAAGATGTCATTTTTCCCCAAGGAGCTCAATATGCTTTGCAGATATTGAACTAAAATTACATTATAAGTTTACTTTAAGTCTTGCTAGAAGAACCCAGTACATGGTAGGCCCTCAATATGTGTTGACAGAATGAATAGATCAATTAGTAAATAAAAATGCTATGATTGATTTTATATGCAGTACCCTTCAGGATATATTCTGTGTGTTATTCAATGCCTTCTTTAAAACTTAAGGAATTAGGTTGTGGAGTAGCTAATTGAGTCATTTATTCATCACTGATCTGGTAACAGAAGGAGACCAGCCTTTTTTATCATTTTTCTCAACAGCACTGCTAAGCTTGTTGTTCAGATGTCATATAAGACAGCGGTCTGAAGAACAGGTCAGCAGCTGTGTTATGTCAACCTCTGTGCTATGTTGGTGTTCATATCTGAAGCTGTGATACTCCTATAGAGTGTGCCTGAGCACACTGAACAGTAAATATTGCCATCTAGAATATAATCGTGCCTGCTAAATGACATAGTAGCCAGAGTGCCTTAGAATGTCTCTTTGTATAACTCATTATGTGTTCCTCTAAAACAGAGGCAGATCAGCTATGAAGACTTTTGAAGTTAATGTTGGCTAAAGATGATGACTCTCACTCCATTTTATATTTCCAGTCCAGCTCCAGACCCCTTTTTAAATGACTTTACATATCACTTACAACAGCTACTTTAATTGCAGGTGTACCCAGTTCATTTTTGTAGGCAGGCACGTGAACCAAATGTTCCCAAGTCACTTTGAAAGCTGACTGGGATGCCCTCAGAGTGTTTGTTTTAAAGTTTTTGCTTTAAAACCACCATCCCAATTTTTATTTTGAAAAATTTAAAGATATACAGAAAAGGTAGAAGAATAGCCCAGTCAACACTCGTATACTCTTTGTGGGGGATTTAACTTTTGTTAACATATTAGCCAATTTGTACTTCCTCTGTTCCCATTCTCTCTCTTATCATCATGTTTTAAGGGGGGCTATCCTTCCTGATTGCAGCATACCACACTGAACAAAAATAGATTCTGTGTCTCCTACCCCCGGTATTCTACTGTGCTTATGATCCTAAGTCAGAGTGACATTGAGAGAAGAGTGAAACTGACACCATTCTACCTCCCATTCCCCTGACATTGCCAATCTGATAAAACCTTCTCTTTGCAAGACAGGTCTGTCTTAATTTACTTTTTGACTTTTGACTCATGGTCAACAAAATGAAACAAAACCATCCTGAGAATTAAATGGTTGATACTAGGATGCAGTACCTAATTAGTAAAAAAATAAACTTCAGTTCAAAATCTTAAGACAAAATTTGATAGGCATACAATTCACAGTTGCGTTCTTTTCTCACAGGTCAGACATCAGAAGTTCTTTGGCTGTTTACATCCTGTTCTTGGGTTTCCATTTCATGCAGTTATCTAGATTTGAATTTCATGCCAATTGCAGACACTATCCCTCTTGAGAGCTAAAAAAACACACAGTTTATTATTTGTTTCAAAGCTGCTGCAGTTTTTCAGAGGGATTTATTGTGCAGATCTTGTCAAAGCAATACTGTTTACTTACCATTTGTATACAGGAGTACAACAGCACAGTGTGGTTGGGATTACAGGGCAAACATTGTGTTAAGTTAGGTAAGCCCAGTGATGTAGATATGGTGTAATTCACAAAGCTTTTAGAAAAACAAGATTTATTAATCCAACAGTGTTTCAAGGCTCAGCCTGTAAATAATTACTATTTTTACATTGCAGATTTCAAAGAATTTTTGATCAGGATGCAAACCAAGAGACCATTTTTGAAAACATTGCCAAACCAGTTGCTGAGAGGTAGGATTTCCCATATTTTGTTTGGCGGGTTAGTGGTTTTTCATCTTGTCTTCAATTTTCAGATAATTGTGGTAATGTGCTTCAGTGTATCAATTATATACTTAGGCTTCAGGGCATGTAATGTAATGGTGACAGCATTAATAACTTCTATTCATATAGCTGTTTGTTTTAGATTTGGATTCTGAGCCTCAAAACAAACCAGTGGGATAGACAGAATAGCTACTGTTACTCCCATTTTAAAAGATAAGTAAACTGAGTATCACAGAGATTAAGTGACATTGCTCACGGTTACATGGCTAGTGGCAGCAGAGTCCTAGATGGCTTTCTAGCTATTAAGTTCAGTGCTTCTTCCTCAGTACTGTACTTTAAACATACATTTAGATGGACAAAGGATAAGGTATGGCTGCTCCTGGGAGGCCCATTGATGATTGGCCCTGCTCTACCTCAGTGTCATTTCAAAGCTTGGCCTCAGTTTCTAAGTTCCTTTGCTTTAATATAGCCAGTTAGCGCCATGCTTCTGACTAGTACCAAACTCACATGTGAACACCAAATAAATCAGAATGGCAGTTTATTAATATGTATTGGCAAAGTTTCCTTGGGACTAGACACTCAAGCCTTTGATAAGCACATTATCTTCTTGTGGGAAATCTATGTGGGAAACTACTACTAATAAGATTGCTTTCTGATCATGATTATTTTTTATCATTTCTGATCATCATCATGAGTTATTTGGATGATTTTGATGACCTAATAATAATCCCAAGATATATTCATCTTTACAGTCAGAATGAAAACATGTATATGCTAAATAAACCCAATTTTCAAGTCTACTAATCATTATCCTGTTTTTAATGGACCTTCCTAGAAACACAGTCCCACATTTTATCTCTCAAACTCCTGTTTTATGAATCCTACTTGACCAAGTCCTTCTGTTTTGATACAGATGTCCTTCATTAGATAAATCACAAACTTGTAGGCTTACACTATTTTAATTAAAATCACAATCTAGTATCACTGCTTTAGATTAAATTCAATTCTCTTTGATTGGATGTCAAGCATTTCTAAAATGTCCTTATTTTAGCAGTGATTTGGTTATGTCATTTTTCAGATAACTGGTCTCTTGCGTTGTATTTTGAAACTTCCTAAATTCATTCAGGGAGGGACCCTTAGTCCCTGTTTCACGGATGCCTGGGTCTTCCTCCCATTACAGACTCTCCCATCTTGATCCCACTTCCTTCTCCAGTGACTGCCCTTTTCTTCACTTTACAGAAAATGTATTTGAAATGGTTGACTGTATTCACTACTTCAGTTTCTCTCTTGAACCCTCTTCTTACCAGGCATTGGTCTCCACCACCCCACTGAAATTACTTCCATCGAAGTCAGCTATAACTTCTCTTTGCTTAATGTAATAATGGTCATTTCTTGGGCCTTATATCATTTTATAATGTCCACTTTTTTGACACAGTTGATCACTCTGTGTTCCTCCAAATGCTTTCTTTGCTCATCACACTCTTGGTTTCCCAGTTCTCTCACTAGACATTCCCTCTCAGCTCATCTAAGTAACTTTAATTGTATATAGTGACCAAATAGCCTCTGCACTTGCTGTTCCCTCTGCCTGAAATTCTCTTTCTTGAGAAATTTGCATCTTTGCTTCCTCATAATGTGAAGCCTCTGCTCACATGCCACTTTCTCGTTAACGCCTTCCTGCACTACCCTGTTAAAAATTGCACCTCCATTACCTTGCCCTGTTTTACTTAATTTTTTTTACACTTACTACATAGTTTGATTATCTATTAATTTTTGTGTCTGTCTGCCTCCATGAAGGCATGGATGTTGTTTTGTTCATTGACTTAACAAAGATACCCAAACTCTATGAAAAAGATTTCAGGGCCAGGCACAGTGGCTCACGCCTATAATCCCAGCACTTTGGGAGGCCAAGGTGAGAGGACTGCCTGAATCCACGGGTTCGAGACCAGCCTGGGCAACTTGGTGAGACTTTATCTCTACAATAAATAAAACAAAAAAAATTAGCTGGGCGTGGTGATGCATGCCGGTAGTTACAGCTACTTGGAAGGCTGAAGCTTAAGGGTCACCTGAACCCAGCAGGTTGAGGCTGTGGTGGCCATGAGCATGCCACTGTACTCCAGCCTGGGCGATAGAGTGAGATTCCAACTCAAAAAAAAAAAAGTTCAGAAACGATATGCAAAAACCTTTCTATCCAAGTGGCTCAAATTGGTTTTATCTTTTATTAATAGGAAATATTCCTCTTTGTCCTTTTTATTACTTTTTTCTTATATCCTATCCTTTTTTCTCTGAAATTACTTTTGCTATTTTTTTGTTCTGTTAGCCTTTATCTGATTTGTCTTTCTCCATCTCTTAGTTCAACTGCCTTGTGACATTTTGTTTGGACTTCAGGAAATGACCCATTAGGGTAGGCAGTGAGGCAAGGACTCCTAGGAATTCCTGCTGGGGGGACAGAGTTATGTATGTGGGTGGGACGGAAGAGCAGCATCTTTCCCTCAGCTATCTCTACCTAATGTAGCCCCAGTCTTCTTCCCCCAGCCCTTCTGAGCTCCGAGTTCAAGGGCTTAGGCAAGAGGATTGCCTGAGCCCAAGGTTTCAAAACCAGCCTGGGTGACATGGCAAGACCTCATCTCTACAAGAAATAAAAAAAATTAGCTAGGTGTGGTGGCATGCACCTGTGGGCACAGCTACTTGGAGGGCTGAGGTGGAAGGATTACCTGAACCTACCAGGTCAAGGCTGTGTTTGCTGTGATTGTGTCACTGCACTCCAGCCTGGGCAATGGTGTGAAACTCCGACTCAAAAAAATTATAATAAACTAATTTTCAAAACAAATAAATAAAGTATGGACCTAGTAAATAAAATATAGCTGCTTTTATCTTTTTAGCCAAACTCAGAGTCCCTGATCTTTAAGAGTTACATTAAACTGTTTATATTTATTAGGATTACAATAAAAAATATTTGGAGCAATTTCTCCTATCTTATTTTTTCCATGTATTATACTTTTTTTTTATTTCTTGCTTTTTGTTGGTTTGACTGTGCTCTTTATTGTTGTTTTGCTGCTTCTGTTTTCTCCCATTGTACTTCAGCACCTCTAGTTAAAATTCAAATATTTAAACACTTGTATTTTTCTCAATATCTAAAATTTCTATCTTTCTCTGCCTCTCTTTCTTTCTCTCGTCTTTCTAGTCAGGAACTTTAGCATACTTTTACTCTGTCTCTCCTATTCCCCCGTAACTTCCAGTGTAGAAATAAATTGATATTTCCTTCTGAATTGTTAGTAATCATTTTTATCATCAACATTTATTTAAATTTATCTCCAAGTTATACCTATTTCTTTGCTCCTCACTGATTCTTGTACTCGTGTTTCTTTCTTGGATGCCTCTTTGGAAATCATCCTCTAATAACTTTTTAGAGAGAGTTCAAGACTGGGGAACTTTTAGAAGCATTTTATGTTCTTTCACAGCTAAATGGCATTTGACTGACTGTAGAATTCTAGGTTTAAAGTTATTTTCGCAGGACTATGAAGACATTGTTTCACTGTCTCTTTGCATGCAAGGTTGTTGAAAAAATGTCAATGCCAATCTGACTCTTATTACTTTTAGAAACATCTGTTTCATTTTCTAGATATTTTCAGGATTTTTTTGTTGTTTTTCTTTGCTTTAATGAAATTTCATATCAATGAGTCTAGGTATGAATATTTTTCATGTATTCTTATCTCTCATTCAGTTAGTTTAGTCTGAAAACTCTTATATTCAAGTTCAAGGATTGTCATATTGATAACTTATTTGACAATTAGAAAAATAATTTCCTTATCTTTGACATGTCTATCCTTTCTTTCTGGAACTTCCAGTTTCTCTGAAAGAATTTGTCAGCTCAAACTTCCAACACAGTAATTTTTTTTTCAATCATATGCATTCTGCTTTGTCACCTACCTCTAATTTTTTTTAATAATTTATTTTATATTTCTAGGAAATGAAAAAGTCTATTCTTGCTTATGAATGGGATGTCAACTCTTTCCCTCCAAAGATAATTATCATCTGCTTTTGAATGCAAGAATGGAAAGAAGTTTAAAGCTTTTTTTCTGTCCATTTTTTATGTGCATGTTCTTCTACTGATGAGTTTGGTGCCTGACATTCCTGGTTCAGATTTTCCTCAGATATTGGGTGGTTCTCAGGGGTAGGCTCCTCTCTGTCATTTTGAGAGTGCTGTTGTCTGTTTGAGCATTCTGGTTCTGCTCACTGTGGCCCACCCTCATGTCTGTGGGGAAGGGATGGCATGTACTGTGGACATAATGTGCTTATCTATGTACAGTGCCCTCCTTCTGCCATGGTGTTAAGGGTCTGGTCACTGTCACTAATCCAAGTTGTTACTCTGCAGAAATGTGTACTGCAGCAGTGAATAGACAGATGGACCACATGCACATTTTTCTTTGATTCATCTCCAAAGGACAGGATTGTTAAGCAAGTGAACTTATTAAATTAAGAGTCTGGGAAGGAACTCACTCTTTTCATTTAATTTAAATATATTGGTGCTGCGGAGGAACGGCTGTTGGCCTTTGGGGGGTTCAGGCCATTGACTGGTCGGGGCTCTGGTGTTCTGCGTCTCCCTGCCGAGGTGTTGCCTCGGGAAGAGGAAGCCATGGCACTCCGGGTCACCAGGAACACGAAAATCAATGCTGAAAATAAGGTGCAGGTCAATATGGGAGGTGCAAATGTGTGCCCATGGCGGCTGCTGCAGCCTCCAAGCCAGGGCTGAGGCCAAGAACAGCTTTTGGAGACATTGGCAACAAAGTCAGTGAACAGCCACCGGCCAAAATGCCTCTGAAGAAGGAAGTAAAAACTTCAGCTACTGGAAAAGTTATTGCTAAAAAACTACCAAAGCCTCTGGAGAAGCTGCCAGTGCTGATGCCGGTGCCCGAGCCTGAGCCAGAACCTGAGCCTGTTAAAGAAGAAAAGCTTTCATCTGAGCCTATTCTGGTTGATACTTCTTCTCCAAACCCAATGGAAACATCTGGATGTGCCCCTGCAGAAGAGTATCTGTGTCAGGTTTTCTCAGATGTAATTCTTGCAGTGAGTGATGTGGATGCAGAAGATGGGGCTGATCCAAACCTTTGCGGTGAGTATGTGAAAGATATTTATGCTTATCTGAGACAGCTTGAGGAAGAGCAATCAGTCAGACCAAAATACCTACTGGGTCAGGAAGTCACTGGAAACATGAGAGCCATCCTAATTGACTGGCTAGTTCAGGTTCAAATGAAATTCAGGTTGCTGCAGGAAACCATGTACATGACTGTTTCCGTTATTGATCGCTTCATGCAGAATAATCGTGTACCCAAGAAGATGCTGCAGCTGGTTGGTATCACTGCCATGTTTATTGCAAGCAAATATGAAGAAATGTATCCTCCAGAAATTGGTGACTTTGCTTTCGTGACTGACAACACTTACACTAAGCACCAAATCAGACAGATGGAAGTGAAGATTCTAAAAGCTTTAAACTTTGGTCTGGGTCGGCCTCTATCCCTACACTTCCTTCGGAGAACATCTAAGATTGGAGAGATTAATGTCGAGCAACATACTTTGACCAAATACATGATGGAGCTGACTATGTTGGACTATGATATGGTGCACTTTCCTCCTTCTCAAATTGCAGTGGGAGTTTTTTGCTTAGCACTGAAAATTCTGGATAATGGTGAATGGACCCGAACTCTACAGCATTACCTGACATACACTGAAGAATCCCTTCTTCCTGTTATGTAGCATCTGGCCAAGAATATAGTCATGGTAAATTGTGGACTTACAAAGTACATGACTATCAAGAACAAGTATGCCACATCTAAGCATGCTAAGATCAGCACTCTAGCACAGCTGAACTCTGCACTAGTTCACGAGTTAGCCAAGGCTGTGACAAAAGTGTAACATGTAAACTTGATTTGAGTATTATATCTGCAAATAAAATTGGCACCATGTACCGTCTGTACATAATAATGTTGCATTAACTCATTTTTAATAAAGTCCCTGGTCCTTTTAATAAATAAATAAATAAATAATATACAATATATTCATGTTTTATGCAAACTGGAATGATATGATTTTCAAATGGTAAAATATAAAGTACGAATAAAGTGTCACATTCACAATATCTGAAGTAATATTTATCTCCATAGATTAAAAAGTAGGTTTTTGTTTTTTGGTTTTTTTAACTTTAAATATGTGGGGTACAATTCAGGATTCGGTATACAAACGTTGATTCTGTAGGTACCCTTGTTGATGAGGTGTGCCCCTCCCTCCCTTGGCAGTTTCCCTCAATTGCCAATCCCACCCCCTCCCTTGGCAGTTTCCCACTACTGCCAATCCCTTTCTTACAGTATTATGATCATTGATCAGGCCTCAGGACGTGTGAATGAGATGCTTCCATATGGGCGATTGCTGTCGACCAGCAATTGCCACCATTCCTCAAGGTTAACTTAGGTTTTATTGCACTGAATTTAGTCTCAAAAACATTCCCACCTCCATACCCTTGCTTATAGTTCTTTCTACCTGGAAGGCCTCTTACCAATCCTTATCTTCTTGGTCTACTCTTCCTCTAAGGCCTGCTCAGGCAGTTTCCCTCAACTGCCAATCCCACCCCGCCTCCCCTGGCAGTTTCCCATTACTGCCAATGCAAAAAGTAGTTTTTAAATAATTATTTAACTTAGCATGAAATGAAAACTATACCATTTTAGATATTAAACAGAAATGCCTACAATCCCTAGTAAAGATTATCCTCAGGATCACATTCTCAACATAAAATCTAACCACTCTGAACAGGCCTTTGAAAGTTATTCTACTGACTTAACACATTGTCACTTAATCCTGGTTATTGTATGCAATTAAATCTAAATGAAATTAATCACATTTTCCCCTAAAATTTTGCAATTCAGGAATTCCACTAATTTAGACTTATCTTTTCCTGCTTATCCCAAATCAGTGATATTATGCTGCATGACTGCATAGGACTGCAAGAATGGAAAGAAGTTGTAAAGCTTTAACTTTGTATTATTGGAACTTAAGTAAAATAATCATAGTGGTTATTTATTATCTGTTACATATCCACTATCAAGTACTTCATCATGCTGCCTCTTCTGAACTCAGGGGTTTTTTTTGTTTGTTTTGAGTTGGAGTCTCACTCTGTCACCCAGACTGGAGTGCAGTGGCCGCTCCCGGCCACCGCAGCCTCACCCTGCTGGGCTCCGGCGATCCTTCCGCCTCAGCCTTCCAAGTAGCCGGAATTACAGGCATGCGCTACCACGCCCGGCTGATTTTTTGATTTATTGTAGAGATGAGGTCTCGCTGCCCAGGAGGGTCTCGAACCCGCGGGCTCAGGCAATCCACTCACCTCAGCCTCTCAAAGGCGCAGGATTACAGGCTGAGCCACCGAGCCCAGCTTAGGGTTTTTTTTTAAATAAATACATCCTGTCTTTATTAGGAACATGTAAAAACTGCCTTTATAATATGATTTTTGCTATTGATTTTAGATGAATTTTATTTTATTTTAGATTCAGTGGGTACAAGTGCATGTTTTCTATATGGACATATTTTGTAGTGGTAGGGATTGGGTTTCAAGTGATCCATTTTCCTGATAGTGAACATTATACCGAATAGGTAACTTCTGATCCCTAACTCTCCTCCCCGCCTCCCTCTTTTTAGTGTCCTCAGTGTCCATTATTTCCACCTTTATGGCCATTTAGCTCCCACATATAAGTGAGAATATGCAGTGTTTGGTTTCTGCTTCTGAGTTAGTTCCCCTTAGGATGATGTTTTCTCCAGTTCCATCCATGTTTGCTGCAAATGGCATGATTTTGTTCTTTCTTTATGTCTGTGTAATATCCCATGGTATACATACACCACATTTTCTTTATCCAATCATTGGTGGGCACTTATGTTGCTTCCATGATTCTGCTATTGTGAATAGAACTGCAATGAATCTACCCAAAGGAAAGAGATTTCTCTTTGAGATTGCTGATCAAATGGTAATTCTATTTTTAGTCCCTTGAGAAATCTCCATACTGTCATTCAAGAAGGTTGAATTAGTTTATAATCCCATCCACAATATATGAGTTTTTACTTTTTTTCTGCAACTATGCCAGCATCTGCTGTTCTTTGGCTTTTTAATAATTAGCCATTCTGACTGGTGTTAGATGATGTCTCATTGTGGTTTTGATTTGCATTTCTCTGACAATTAGTGATGTTGAACATTTTTTCCTATGTTTGTTGGCCGCTGTATGTCTTCTTTTGAGAAGTATCTATTTATGTTCTTTGCCTATTTTTGATGGGGTTGTTTGCTTTTTTCATGTTGAGTTCCTTATAGATTCTGGATATTAGTTCTTTGTCTATGGCTTAAGTTGCAAATATTTTCTCCCATTCTGTTGGTTTTCTGTTCATTCTGTTGGTTACTTATTTTGCTGTGCAGAAGTTTTGTAGTTTAATTAAGCCCCATTTTTTTTTTCTTTTTTTTTGTCACAATTGCTTTTGGGGGTCTTCGTCATAAATTCTTTGCCTAGGCTGATGTCCAGAAGAGTGTTTCCTGGGTTTTCTTCTAGGGTTTTTATAGTTTCAGGTCTTACATTTAAGTCTTCAATCAGATGAAAATTTTTTATAAAGATAAAATATAGTAAGTCCACAAATGCAACCTTTCCATTTATACTAAGGGCATGAAGGTAAAAAGAAAGCTCTCAAGGCTACCCTCTCAGATTTGGAGAAGGAGGTTTTCAAATACTTGGGCACTTGACTCTGGCTGGGTGAGAGGCCAGTGCTTGAAGGAAGGGATTTTCTCACTGGAGGAGCAGTACCACACTCTCAGTGGGATCAGTACTAATGTCCAGCAGGGCTTTCACCTGTTGCTCCTTGGAAAACAGGCTTTGCTGATTATGCTGTGGGTTAAGAAGCACATCCAGAGCCAGGCTCGGTGGCTCAGCCTGTAATCCCACGCCTTTGGGAGGCTGAGGTGAGTGGATTGCCTGAGCCCACAGGTTCGAGACCCGCCTAGGCAGCGAGACCTCATCTCTACAATAAATCAAAAAATCAGCCGGGCGTGGTAGCGCATGCCTGTAATTCCAGCTACTCGAAAGGCTGAGATGGAAAGATCGCCAGAGCCCAGCAGGTCGAGGCTGCGGTGGCCGGGAGCAGCCACTGCACTCCAGTCTGGGCGACAGAGTGAGACTCCAACTCAAAAAAGAAAAAAAAAAAAAAAGAAGCACATCCAGTCCTGCTAGCCCAGAGAAGCAACCCTGCACTTCCAATACAAGGAGGTCAGAATGGGGAAGAAAGGGTCCACAAAAAAGTATTAAAAACCTTACTAGTCATTCACCTCTGGGTATTTATGCTTTTACTGTGTGTGGCTCAAAATTATTTGGCATCAAGACAACATCAAACAATCCCTGTGACTATTTCACTATGTGACTCTGGATCAGACATATCACTTCTAAATCAGTTGTCCTCTCTTGAGAAAGGGGAGGTACTAATAATACCAAGTTTACAAGATGGTAGAGAGGATGAAAAGAAACAATGCAAGTGAATATACTTTATGAACTTCAATACCCTATCCAATGTAAGGGATGAAAAACTAGAAATCTTTATTTTCTTTGTCACTTTAAAAATAGGTTCAGTAACTTCTAGTTTCAGACCAAAATGGAGTAGGCACGTCTCTCTACTCCCCTCACTAAGTACAACTAAAAACTCTAGACATTATGTAAAAAGATAATAAGAAGACTGAATAGTGAAGAGAAAAAAGGTAGACTAGCTAGGGACTTCAGGGCCTGAGGAATAACACAGTGGTGAGTTCCCTTGTCTTTTTTCCCTTCATATAGCTCAGATTGGATGCTGGAGAAATTGGCAATCCAGAAACACCAATGAGGTCAAACAAAAGCTTCAAGAAGTACCTACTTTCTCTAGCGAGATGGCCAGGAAACTGACAGCCTCATAAGATAGAAAGCTTTTAGATACTAGCTGCCTACTCCATCCAAATACATGGAAAAACCCATGACCCCACCCCTATGGGTTTTAAAGGGAAAGCAACTTAAAGGGAACAAGGCTTCTATACTTCATTCAAACTGGAAAATGCCAACACCAGTAGATCTCTGCGGTGAAGGAACAGTTCTGAATTTTGATTGCTATGGTGGTTGCGCAACCCTACATAGGTGAGAAAATGGCATAGAAGGGTATATACACATTGTATCAATGTCAGTTTCCTGGTTTTCATAATGTACTGCAGTTATGCAAGATGTAACCATTGGGGGGAACTGGGTAAAGGGTACACAGAATGACTCTTACTCTCTTTATAACTTCCTGTAAATTTATAATTATTTCAAAGTAAAACATTAAGAAATATCCCTAGATATGAAAATGTTAGTGCTACTTGTTCTGTAATGTTCTATTCAATAAATTATTTAATCTAAATTGTTCTTTTTGGTTTTTTTGGGGATTTGTTTGTTTGTTTTTTTGAGTTGGAGTCTCACTCTGTCGCCCAGACTGGAGTGCAGTGGCCGCTTCCGGCCACCGCAGCCTCGACCTGCTGGACTCTGGCGATCCTTCCGCCTCAGCCTTCCAAGTAGCCGGAATTACAGGCATGCGCTACCACGCCCGGCTGATTTTTTTTTTTTTGATTTATTGTAGAGATGAGGTCTCGCTGCCCAGGTGGGTCTCGAACCTGCGGGTTCAGGCAATCCACTCACCTCAGCCTCCCAAAGGCACGGGATTACAGGTTGAGCCACCGAGCCCGGCTAATCTAAATTGTTACACTAAACCCCCGTTCCCACCATGGGTCTCAATAAAGCTAATCTCATTTGAAATTCACAAAAATATGCCTACCAGTGATATTGTATATATATATCTATTGAGTTGGAGTCTCACTCTGTCATCCAGACTGGAGTGCAGTGGCACACTCCCGGCCACCGCAGCCTCAACCTGCTGGGCTCCAGCGAGCCTTCCGCCTCAACCTTCCAAGTAGCTGGAGCTATAAGCATGCGCTACCGCGCCCGGCTAATTTTTTTGATTTATTGTAGAGATGAAGTCTCGCCAAGTTGCCCGGGCAGGTCTCGAACCCTCGGGCTCAGGCAATCCACTCACCTCAGTCTCCCAAAGTGCGGGATTACAGGCTGAGCCATCGAGCCTGGCTGACATTATATTTTTCTAAGTTGGCATTCAATCAGAAAACACTGGCCACCCTGAATTATACAAAAACCTATGGCTTCCACAATTTGTTCAACTTCTGACCACAATGACACTTCATCAGATGGGTTGTTTATAAACATATACCTGTATTTGACTTTACTTCCTGCTACACAGAGTTTTCTGATAACATCACATTTCTGGATTTTGCAATATTACTGTTATTCTTCAGTTTAAACTTTTAAGTGTAACAGTTTTTAAATTATATTTTCAGCTAAGATAACTTTATGATTAAAAAACAATAACACTAGCATATCATCTTAAAATCATGTGATTATACAAGATGATAACATTGAGATGCCCATCTAGGTTCTAAAAAGGAAAGGGATAATCTTGTTGTCATTCCACCCTTAATGAATCTGGAGAAAACAACAGTTGATCTAGCAAACATAGATAGTATTAAAGATGTACACTTCAAATATGGATTTCATTTAAAGATGTGTGGTACAATTCAGGGCTTGGTATAGAAATGTTATTATGCAGGTACCCTTGTTGATGAAGTGTGCCCCCATTTTCCCAGGCAGATTCCCACTACTGCCAATCATGACTGCCCACCCACCCACAGTTTCCTGCTACTGTTAATCCTTTTCTTGTAGTGTTACGATAGTTGTTCAAGGTTCATTTATGAGTGAGAACATGTGATACTCAGTTCTCTTGTTTCTGTGATACATCATTTAGTATTATACTCTAAGTCTGTCCAGGTTGCTGTGAAGTTCATGGTTTTGTTCTTCTTTATGGCTGCATATTATTCCATCATGTATATGTACCATATTTTTTTATCCAGTTCTCTTTTGATGGGCAGCACGGTTGGTTCAATGTTTTTGTTACTGTGAACAAAGCTGCAATAAACATACATGTGCAGGTATCATTTTTCATAGAGCGATTGAGTTCTTCTGGGTATATTCTAGTAAGGGGATTGCAGGGTCGTATGGAAGGTCGATTTTTAGATCTTTTGGGAATCATCACACTGTTTTGCACAGAGGCTGTACTAGTTTACACTCCCACCAATAGTGTAGAAGTATTCCCTTTTTGCCACATCTTCTTCAGCATCTGTTGTTTTTTGAGTTATTGATGATGGTCATCCTGACTGGAGTTAGGTGGTATCTCAGTGTAGTTTTAATTTGCATTTCTTTGATGACTAGTGAGGCTGAGAATTTTTTCATATATCTGTTGGCTGCTCATATGTCTTCTTTTTGAGAACTGTCTATTCATATCTTTTGCCCGCTTTGTAATGGGGCTGTTTGTTTTCTTCTCTTCAGCATTTTTGAGTTCCTTGTAGATCCTAGATGTTAGGCCTTTGTCATATATACAGTTGGCAAATATTTTTTCCCAGTCTATGGGCTGTCTCCCTGCTCTCTTGATGGTTTCTTTGACTTTGCAGAAGCTTGTCAGTTTGATGAGGTCCCACTTGTCTATCATATCTCCTACGGAATGGGCACTTGGGGTTTTGATCAGGAATTGGTTGCCAGTTCCAATTTCCATTAGGGTATCTCCTGCATTTTCTAAGGTTCTTTTACATTTGGGTCTTTGATCCATTTAGAGTTGATTTTTGTTTATGGGAATAGGTAGGGGTATTGTTTTAATCTTCTGCATGTGGTCAGCCAGTTTTTCCAGCACCATATACTGAATAGGTTCTCCCCTCCCCAGTGGTTGATGGTGGAGGCATTGTGAAAGATGAGTTGGTTGAGAAATTGAGGTTTTGCTTCTGTAATCTCTGTTCTGTTCCGTTGGTCTAAATGCCTGTTCTTGTACCAATACCAGGCTGTTTTGATTATAGTAACTTTATAATACAGTTTAAAGTCTAGGATTATGATACCTCCCACTTTGTTTTTTTGTTTTTGTTTTGCTGAGGATTGTTTTGGCTATTCATGGTTGTTTATGCTTCCATATGAATTCCTGTATTTTCCTTTCCAGGACTGAGAAGAATGCTGCTGGTAATTTAATGGGTATTGCAGTAAATCTGTAGATTGCCTTGAGTAGGATGGATATCTTAACAATATTAACTCTTCCAATCCATGAACATGGAATATTTTCCCATTTATTTATTCATCTTTGATTTCTTTGAGCAGTGTTTTGTAGTTTTCATTGTAAAGGTCTTTCACATCTCACGTTAGGAAGATGCCAAGGTATTTGATTTTTTTTCTGGCTATTATGAATGGGATTATGCTTTTTATTTGGGTTTCTGTTTGTTTATTGTTGGTGTATAGAAATGTGACTGTCTTTTACACATTGATTTTATACCATGAGACTTCACCAAAGTCCTTTATTGGTGCAAGGAGTTTCTTGACAGATTCTCTTGGGTTTTCAAGGTGTAGTATCATGTCATCTGCAAAGAGGGATAACTTGACTTCCCTATATGGATACCTCTGATCTCCTCTTGTCTGATTTTTCTAGCTAGGACTTCCAAAACTATGTTGAAAAGGAAGGATGAGAGTGGGCACCCTTGTCTTGTTCTGGTTTTCATGGGAAATGGTTCCAATTTTTGTCTGTTTAGCAGTATGCTGGCTGTGAGTTTCTTGTAGATGGTTCTTACTATTTTGAGGTATGTTCCATCTATGCCTAGATGTTCGAGTGTTTTTATTAAGAAGGGATGCTGGATTTGATCAAAAGCTTTTTCCATGTCTCGTGATATAATCGTGTGTTTTTTCTTTACATCTGTTGATGTATTTAATTATGTTTATGGTATTACAAGTGTTGAACCAGCCTTGCAGCCTGGGGATGAAGTCTAGTTAGTCGTGGTGGATGATTTTTGAGATGTGTTGTTGAATCCTATTTGCTAGGATCTTGTTGAAAATTTTAGCATCTATGTTCATCAAGGATATTGGCCTTTAGTTCTCTTTCTTTGTTGGATCGTTACCTGATTTGGGTATCAATGTGATGTTAGCTTCCTAAAATGATTTGAGGAGAGTGCCTTCTTTCTCAATTGGCTGGAATACTTTCAATAGGATTGGTATCAGTTTTTCCTTGTATGTTTTGTAGAATTCTGCTGGAAAGCCTATCTGGTCCAGGGCTTTTTTTTTTTTTTTTTTTTGCAGGTAGTTTTCTTACAACTTAGTCAATTTCCTGAATGTTATTGGTCTACATAGGGTCTCAATTTCTTCTTATTTCAACTCAGGGAGGTTGTGTAATATCAGAAAGTCCTCCATTTCCTTTAGATTTTCAAGTTTGTTTCCATATAATTGCACATAGTAGTCTCTGATAATCTTTTGTATTTCTTTGGGGTCAGTTGTGACTTGATCTTTTGCATTTCTGATTGTGTTTATTTGTGCTTTTTCTCTCTTTTTCTTGGTAAGTCTAGCTAAAGGACCATCAATATTGTTTATCCTTTCAAAGAACCATCTTTTTGTTGCATTGATTTTTTTGTATTATTTATTTTTCTTCTATATCCTGAATTTGGGCTTTTATTTTGGTGATCTGGATTCTTCTGCTGAAATTAGGGTTTTGGTGGTCTTGCATTTCCAACTCCCTTAGATGATTTGTTAGGCTATTCATTTGTGATCTTTTCATTTTCTTCATGTGTGTTTGTAGAGATGTGAATTCCCCTCTTAGTATTGCTTTCATGGCATCCCAGAGGTTTTGGTATGATGTTTCTTCATTTTTATTTATTTCCAGGTATCTTTTAATCTCTGTTTTGATTTTCATGTTGACCCAGGAGTTGCTTAGCATCATGCTGCTTAGTGTCCATATCTTTGTGGGTTTTAGGGGGACTTTGTTGGTGTTGATATTTATTTTTATTCCACTGTGATCTGAGACAGTGCATGGTAGGATTTCATCTTGTGAAATTTGTTTATGTTTGATTTATGGCCAAGGATATAGTTGATCTTAGAGTACATTCCATGTGGTAATGAGTAGAATGTATAATCCATGGTTATTGATTGGAATGTTCTGTAGGTATCAATTAAGTCTATTTGGTCAAGTGTTATATTGAGGTTCTAGATCTCCTTGCTGGTTTTTTTGTCTTGATGATATGTCTAAGGTTGTGAGTGGGGTATTTAAGTACCAGCTATGATAGTTTTGGAGTCAATATCTTTTTAAAATTTACCTAGAAGCTGCTTTTTGAAAGTTGGTTCTCCTGCATTGGGTGCATATATGTTTAGGGTGGATATTTCTTGTTGACAGATTGAACTTTTTATCAGTATGTAGTGACCTTCTATATCTTTATTAATTTTTGATAGCTTAAAGGGTATTTTGTCTGATATTAAAATTGTAACTCCTGCTTTCTTTTGTGTTCCATTTGCCTCAAATTTTGTTTCCCATCTTCTTACCTTGAGTCTGTGAGTGTCCTTTCTGGTGAGATGAGTCTCTTAGAGACAATATATTGTTGTCTTATGATATTTTATCCATTTTGTCATTCTATGTCTTTTCAGTGGTGCATTTAGTCCATTCACATTCAGGCTTATTATTGAAATGTGAGAGTTTATCCCTGTCATGCAGTTCTTATAGAATTTGTTGTTGTTGCTGCTATTTGTTTGTTGTCTTTCTTTTGATATTTATGTTGATATATATATGTGTGTTTTTCAATCTTTTTCCTGCATTCTTGTAAAGGGTGTTGTCATTCTTTTTTTCCTTTCTTCTGTGCTTAATACTTTCTTAAGTGTTTCTTGTAGAGCTGGTCTGGAGGCAGTGTATGCTCTTAGGTATTGAATGTTTGGGAAAGATTTTAATTCTCCATCACTGATGAAGCTTAGCTTTGCTGGGTAGGTAATTTTTGGTTGAAATTGTTTATCTTTGAGAACTTTGAAGATTGGGCTCCAAGCTCTCCTAGCCTGAAGTGTTTCTGTAGATAAGTCTGCTGCTATTCTAATTGGTCTTCCCTTGTAGGTAGTCTGACCTTTTTCTCTTGCTGCCTTTAGGATTTTTTTCTTTTATGCCTACTTTGTACAGGTGAATTACTATGTGTGTAGGAGTTGATCTACTCATTTGTTGTCTTGCAAGGGTTCTCTGAATCTCTTGTGTTTGAATGGTCATGACACTGTGATGAGATGAGGGATGTTTTCTTGGATAATATCATGGAATGTTTGTTCCAGGGTGGTCTCTGTCTCTTTCTGCCTCAGGAAGTCCAATTTTCTTAGGCTTGGCCTCTTGAAATAATTGCTCATCTCTTGAAGGTTTTGCTCTGTCTTTTTAAGCTTCTTTCTATGCTTTTGGCAGTTTGGGTTAGTTCCATATTTTGGTCCTCAAGTTCTGAGATTCTTTCTTCTGCTCAGCTTATTCTGCTCTCCATACTAATAAGTTTGTTATTTATTTCATTCACTATATCCTTTATTGCTGTTATCTCAGTTATCAACTCCTCCATTCTTTCCTCTTGTCTCTCCTTGATTCTATTTATCCTCTCTATTAATGTCTTGATATCTGGGTTTGAAGTTTGAGATCAGTCATTCTGGGGGCTCTTCATTGTTTGCATCCAAAATCTGTATTCTCAGTGGTTGACCTCCCAGGGACCTTCTTTTGACTTTTTTTCATTTGTATAGATTTTCCTCCCTCCTTTTTTGTAACCTCTTCTTTAATTCTGTTATTCAGAGATGGGGGAAGCTTTTACTTCTGTTTCTTCAATCTTCTATTCTTCCTTATGTGGGTCCTCTGGTTCTGTTCAATTCTGATGTTGGACTATGGGTACTTTTTGCAGTTTTGAGATTTAATTGAGGGGGGAACTGTGATTCAGAAAGTATCTGCAGATACCAGTATCCACTGACAGGTGTGTGGGCCTCCTGGAACCCACTTTGCCCTGCCTTACAATCTGTCCATGCAGTAGGGATATAGGTTTGCCCCCTAAAAGCAAAATAAGGTAAGAAAAAGAAAAAGAATGGAAAAAGGAAGAAGGGAGGGTGGGAGGAAGGTGGAGAGAGAGAATAAGAGGGAAAACAGACAGGTGTACCAACTAACAAATGAAAACAGACTCAAAGGCAGAAAAGATAAAGAAAACTAAAACATACAAACACACAAACTGACAGAGACCCCCCCTTATTGATGTACTCTCTCTCAAAAATCTCATACACAAACAGAAAGTCTAAATCCAAGTAATAAAATAACAGAAACAAAGCAAGTAAGAAAAACGTAATCAAAAACAAAGAAAGAGAGAGAATAAGAAAAAAGAAACAAACAAACAAAAAAGAGCAAAACAAACAAAAAAACCAAAACTCACTCTAAGGTGGTTCCTGTAAGTCCAACTTCCTTTCAGCTCTGATCTCCAGTCCCCCCCCTCAGTGCAGGCTGATAGGGTTTCTCTCATCATGGATCAGATGCCCCAGGCCACTGGAGGGTGGATCAGATCTGGACTCACCCAGCTTGCTGCCTGTCTAGTCTCCCACTCAGATCTGATGTGTCTGTGTCTGATCCAGCATGGGGAAGGGGTGTCTGTCTCTTCAAGTTTGATGAGATTACCTCTAGGTTGCAGGTTGGAGGCTGGGTGGAATTGGGAGGGGCAATGCAGGTCTCTGCTTGTTCCCGGGACAGAGAAAATAGCTCTGGCTGGCATGTCTTCACCCCTCACTGGTGGTGGGGCTCCTCTCTATCTCTCCTTGACTGCTCTCTCCATAGATTTTGGGCTGCAGCCACTTTGCTGTCACAAGTGATGGTGTGGGCTGGGCTCCAGGTGATGAGGATGAGCTGAATTTGGCAAGTTTTTCTCAGGAGAGTCCCAAGAACAGCATACAATCCTGTGAGCTTGTGGCTTTAATCTCAGGGTGGTCAGGGTTGCAGTGACCTCTGGAGGAGAGCCCCAGGTGCATGAACCCGTCTTCCCTCAGACGGACTTTCATTCATCCACCAGCACACTCCCACTCACACAGAGAGTCTTTATAGACACTCACTTTAGCAGAGAGTCTCACAGTCTGACCTGTCCCATCACCATCTTGCTGGAAATTTGGGTGTCTCTTCCTAAGAATAATTGATCAATAAATTGCATGATACCATCATTTTTACAATGATAATTACAATGTAAAGTTATTCATAATTTTTAAATAAAATACCTATAGGGAAAAAATGCCTGAGAGTTGAATGACGCTATTTGATTGTAGGAACTAGGAGTTTTTGTTGTTGTTGTTGTTTGCTTTATAACAGAGCATATGCATGTGATTAAAACTACTGGGCCAGTGGTAAAACAAAAAGCACTACTTGAATTAAAAAGTTCTTTGAGCCAGGCTCAGTAGCTCAGCCTATAATCCCGCGCCTTTGGGAGGCTGAGGTGAGTGGATTGCCTGAGCCCGCGGGTTCAAGACCGCCTGGGCAACTTGGTGAGACCTCATCTCTACAATAAATCAAAATGAGCCAGGCATGGTAGCGCATGCCTGTAGTTCTAGCTACTTGGAAGGCTGAGGCGGAAGGATCACCAGAGCCCAGCAGCTTGAGGCTGCGGTGGCCGGGAGCGGCCACTGCACTCCAGTCTGGGTGACAGTGAGACTCCAACTCAAAAAAAAAAAAAAAAGTTCTTTGGATGTTCCCTAAGATAGTAAAATAGACTGGTGGATCAGAGATGCACTGATACAAGCAATGAGACTTGTTAGTAAGGAGATACATGTTTTAGGCTGGTGCCCCAAGAAGTAGATCTGGAAACTAGGATTCCAGCGATAGTTTATTTGGGAGGTGAACTCAGGAAGCACAAGTAGTGAAGTAGGGATGTGAAAAAGGGAAGGAAAGGAAGCCATTATTGGTTGCTTTAAAGAGCAGATTACCACTGTAAGCAACTGGGACTCATTTCCACTCCTACTCTCTGAGGAACTGCTAGGAACATGCCTCAGAGTTGTCCCACTCAGAAGCAAAGAAGCTGGGATACTTAACCAGCCCTGTCCATCACTGGTTGAGGGCTGCTTCTGGGTTGTTAACACTGTGGCACTTTAAGACCACCTGTACATGAATTAAACCAGCATCTGTAGTCAGATAAAGTGTGTGGGCAGGAGCCACAGAGACTTGCTGTAAGAATCCAACAGCATGAATGAGAACAGGGTGTCCTGAGTAGACAGGAGTGGGTGCTACCAACTGCTGCTGCAACACATCCACATTTCTTCCATTTGTAACCTGACATGTTCTGGGCTTCTCACTTTAGCAACTACCCAGACAACAAAGCAGATTAAAACAAAATTTAAAAGAAAACAAAAACTGATTTTATTTGAATCTACATCTTTATATAAGATTGGATCCTCAAAATATTGTGATATGAGAATGGAGAAGAGAAATTAATCTACATATTGAGTATGAGTCAGAGCTCTCCTCATTTTTTCCCAATAGTCTGAAATTCACATATTCAGTATCATTTTGACCATTAATCCTTGAAGATAGTAGGAAATTCCCCTCATTTGTAAATCATTAAAAATGCCATTTTTTATATTGTTATTCCTCTCAGACCCACCAAGCATGATCCCAACTCAGGGCCCTTGCACTTGCTTCTGCCTCTTTTGCCTCTTCTGCTAGCTGTGCTTCTGGCTTATACCTGCCCACACTTCAGGTCTCTGTTCAAATGTCTTCTCAGTGGGCCTTCCCTGATCACCCAATGTAAAATAACAGTCCCGCTTCACACTTGCTTCTTTCTATGTGCTATTTTTCTTTATAGCTTGTATCACCAGCTATACTATACACAGTACTTTCTGGTTACATTTGTTTATTGTCTTCCTTTGCTCACTCAAATGAAAACTTCATGAACGTCAGGACTCTATCTTTGTTCACTGTTGTATCCCCAGCTCCAAGAACAATGTCAAGTAAGTATGAAATACTCAATGAATGTTTGCTGAGTAAGAGAATGAGCAGGTGGAGGGTTATCCATTAGGAGCTGCTGGCTTCCCTTTCTTGCTAAATGCACAGTGATGGGCTTTATTTCTTATGAAAGTTTTATTTCTGTTTCCTTCCTGCAGTACTTTTAGGATAGAGGCCTTTTCAATGAATCCAAAATAACACTGTATAGATAGTTTCTCTTTTGTCTAGGCCAGTCATTCTCAAAGTGTGGTCTGTGAACCAGCAGCATCAACATTACCTGGAAACTCGTTAGAAATGCAGATTCTTGGGCCTCTCTCAAACCTACTGAATCAAAACAATCTCTTTTTTTCATAAGTCCTCCAGGTGATTCTGAAGCACACTGAAGTTTGAGATTCACTCACCTAGGCATAAATAACTGATCATAGGTTGAGGGATGATGCAGATGGAGACAGAGAACACTCAGGGTATTTGTTGTTAATAATATCTTTTTCAGAGATCTGAGATGTGCTATAAACAGCTTTACAATTCTGAAATTGGTATTTATTTATCGCTTATATCCCACATATTTCTAAAATAAATTAAAGCACCTTATCCTAAAGCCAAGACTGGCTTTATGTACATGAGACCTGTGTAGTAGCTCAGGGCCCCATGCTCAGAAGGGACCTACTGCTGGTTTGATGTGTTATTATTAACATTCACAGGAGGATTCCAAAGTACAAAGAAATCAGAAACAATCTGAACTAAGTTAGGTACTTAACAGATTGTTATTATTTTTCAGGAAGGAGGCTATGACAAAGACCGTGGACTTTGGGGCCATGCAAGCACAGTTCAGATTTCAGCTTTAATAATTATTAGCTGTATTATTAACTTGGGCAAGTTACTTAATCTTTCTTTATCTCAGTTTCTTATCTTTAAATGGAGATGATACTGTAACATTTACCTCATTGTTCATGACAATCAATTAACTGTACATGAAAATCACATGCCCCAGTTCATAGTGTGTACTCAATAAGTATTAGTTATCATGCATTTTTGTCCCTCCATCAATATTCTTATAGAAAAGCATTTTCATTCCAGTTCAGCATTTTACCAGGACACAAATATTTTTTCTTATGGATTTTCTCCATTAACTGTTTTTAGATTTGGTTTCTCCTGAGAGGCACCAGAAAGCATGGAATTTTATCTCAGATCCTTATTTCAGGACTTAAAGATGCATTCACAAATGATCAAAAGATATTTCTAGTTACTATGATTCACCTTAATATCCTCTGAAAGAAAGATGTGCAAAGCAAGCAAATAGAATGCATGGCCTTCTGGAAAATCCTTTCTATACAAATGTATAGTCATTTATTACAACTGGCAAGATTTTTACTATAGCTATTTAAATTTATAATTGACTGGCAAAAACACAATCATACTTAAAATATGTTGTTAAAATTGTTGGAGAAAATACAGCAGTACATTTATCTCATGCTTTATCATTTGCAAATCTAAATATCTTCATTTGAAAGTTCCTTTGCTTGGAGCAGAGCTCTTTTAGCAAAGTTTCTGTAATTTTCAGTGTATTTGAGCCTTTTATGATTGGTCATGTGTTTTTGGTCAGAATTTTTAGTGTACTTCTTGCCAAATAACGGGAACAAATTTAATTATTGTTAATTGATAACACAAAGAATACACTTTATTTTATATAAAGCTTTGCCAATCTGAGAGCACTTTCACATATATGATCTCACTTAATTTTTTATAGTAACCCTATGAGTTAATAGGTATTATTATTACCATTTTGGATGAAAAAACCAGGGCTCTGAGCATTTAACTGGTTGCTGCAGAGTCACACAGTAATTAGGTTATGGGGTAGGATTAAAATAGATCTTCCTTTCATAGTATCTTGATTCTTAAATTGCTTTCTCACACCCAGCATTTATGTATTTCACCAAATTTTACTGAAATTGTCCTTGTTAAATTCACGAATCATGTCACTGAATTAGTGGATGTTTTTCAGTCCTTGTCCTACTTTGCCTTTTACTAGCATTCAATAGTGCTATCTCTTTCCTCCGGCCATGATAACCAGGCAAATTGAGGTATCTTTCTCAGCGGGTGGGAATGGGGGTGAGGTGGAACTGGAAAGTGAAAGGCAACTTTCCCTTTTACTGCTCACCTCCTGAGTCTTCCCTCCTGTGTTCCAAATGTCCATGGCCTCTATATGGTCCTTTGCCTATTGCATCCTTCTCTCATGCTCTGTCAAATTTTCATGACATTTCTTCCTTTTGTTCATAAAATGTCTTCATTTAGTGTAACTAGTCTTGAAAATAACTAGACATATGGAACTTCATTCATCCTTCATTTGGCTAATATTTACCAAGTGCTAGCTATATATCAAGCACTGCAAGTAAGTCTTAACTTTCTTAGAGGAATCTGTGCTATACAAAAGATCCTTGATAAACAAAATTAGTCTAAGACTGCTAGAATTTCAGACCTAATGAATGCACTGAAATGAATAATATTAAGCTGTATGAGAAGATGTGTTAGGCAAGGGTCCAGTTATGTCATCATCATGCCTACCATCCTCACAGCCTGATAAGGGAACATGTCCCCCTCACAGTTTCCAGTGGGAACTATGTGGTGACCCTGGGACACTCTCCTCTGCAGTCATGGCCAAAGGAATCTGAGTCAAGGGCAGCAATGCAAAGGCTCAGCCTGGGGCCAGAAGCATTGCCCAAAAGGAAATGAGCTGGGGCCATAAGAAACTCACTTTTGGCAGTGTGAACTGGGAAAATCTGGACAAATCAGGTTGTTAGCAGGAGCAGAAGCTGAAAGGCTCTAGCGTAGAGAATGAGAGTCTGGAGGGAGCACTGTGGACAAAGGGATGACATTTTGAGTCAGCAGAGGCTACAGGCTGGACAAAGAATAACAAGGAGAAGGGTCCCTGGAAGAGATCTGGAAGCCTGGAGGAAATCCCTGTTTCCATATGCCCTCACATTCCTGCAATTACCTTCCTACTTGTCAGTTTTTGTTCATTACACCAAATGCATCCAATTAAATCAGAGCCACATTTTGTAAGTAGACATGATCTACTTTGTTTATACCAAATGTTGGCCCAAATAAAGACTTATAAATTACTTTTGAGTTCATATCGAATATCCAAAAGCAAAATGATTGTTGTGTAAATGGTAATGCTCGAATCAGAGGACTTTATTGAGCCCAGTCTCTAGAGTGAAATGCAAAACCTGTATTTTTCACCAGTGACTGCAAGTGAAGCATATGATGTTATTTCTCTGCCCAGAACACTTCAGTGGTTCCTCACTTCCATCAGAGATAAAGCCAGCTCCTTATACTGACCTAGCATCAGCTCTGGTTTCTTGGGCCCAGCTCCGTGTGATCCCACACAGCCCTGTGCTAAAAAGGACCGCATGTTTGGATTTTTTCTCAGTCACTGCTGTCTCGAAATTCTGAAAAATTTTGTCTATGAACGTGTTTTGTAAGTGAAGTCCAGTGGGACAACAGAGTATAATCTGAACAGGGAGTGCATGACGCATCAGGATGCACGTGACGTGGTCGTAGTCCAGCAGGAGTTCCTGCACAGGCAGGCTCAGGCTCTGCAGGCAACACCTAAACAGCGTTTGGCCTGCTGCGCATGGGCTTACTTCAGAGCAGTACAAGATCCCAGGGGGACTCCTATGGAGGGCATGCTGGAACTTGGGCACAGATGGACAATACTGACTGCTGTGACATGGGTAGAAGTAGCATCACAGCTTTAGCAGAGCAGAGCTTCTTGTAGGGGCTGTGGCTGTCCCGGAAGTCCCAGGGTCAGTCTCTCTGGCCTGAGCACCCAGACAGAAACTACCAGTGCCCAGCTAGCAAACTTTATCAGTAAAATATTACAGATTTAAAGTGTACATATTGACATTGTAATAAAGCCTATCAGAGAGTTATTAGAATTCTCCAGAGTTTAGAACTTTCAGTTTTGAAAACTGCTGCAACTTTGTAAAACAAATATGCACAGGCTTAGAAATAGAAATTGAATTTAAAGATCATCATATTCAATGGGAAAGAACACCATTTTCATAGGAAACTTCAGATGAATCAATTATTAATGAGGAAGACAATTTTAAAATTAATTTTTCTTATAATCATAGATACAGTGATAGAATACATGAATTTTAAATTATGTACTTACCATGAAGCTTCTTTTAGTTTCTTGTTCAGCCTCCACAAGTTATAGAAAATATCAAAGGAAGCATTAAAATATATTGTATATGTCTACATTTAAAATTAAACTCAAACTTACATGAAACTGATTTACATATAGTTAAATTTTTTTAGAAAAATTATTTTACAAGAATCATCAGCTTAAATATATTAAAACGTAAATATACTAAATTGAAATAATTTATCCGAAATTTATCTTAATGTTGTCACAGCCTGTAAAATACTTTTAGCTCCAGTAATAGTTGCATCAACAGAAAGATTTTTCTCAAGATTAAAAATTACCAAAAATGGTTTGTGATCTTGCATTTACCCAAAGTGACTGACTTTGCTTTCAATTACGTCCATCAAAAGCAAAGTTGCTAAAAATATAAATTTTGATAATCAAATAAATATGTAGAAAAAATACACCAGGAACTTTGATCAATCAAGACATATGAATAAAGTGCTGTTTTTGTAGTCTATAAAATTATAATATTAACAATGGGAATGCAGTCAATTCTGCCAAAAATGCCTGCTTCCATGATATGCTTTGTCCTAGTAAACAAAGGGATCGTTTCCTCATAAATGTCTTTGTTTTTCCTAACATTTTTTCCTTTGCTTACTCTGCTTCAGGTTTAAATAGTCCAGAAACCACTAACTGTTTTCTCTGCCTGGAATGCTCTTTCCCCAAATACTCATATAGCTCACACCATCACCTCCTCAAAGTCTTTGTTCAAATGTCACCTTCTTAATGGGGCCCAATCTGACCACCCAAGTTAAAACTGCAACTCCTCCTAACTATTATGGCACTCTTCACCCCCCGACACCTTACTCTAAAATTTCCTTTTGTTTCCTTCAAAGCCCATATCACCTTCCGATATCATATAATATACTTATGTACTATGTCTATTGTACATTTTCTGTCTCTTCTGCTATAATGTTGGCTTCACAAAGACAGAGATCTTTTTCTGTATTGTTCACTGATGATTCCCAATCACCATAACAGTACCAGTCCATAGTAAATACCTAGTAAATATTTGCAGAATGAAATCTGAAACTAGCCGGGCTCGGTGGTTCAGCCTGTAATCCCGCGCCTTTGGGAGGTTGAGGTGAGTGGATTGCCTGAGCCCGTGGGTTCGAGACCTGCCTGGGCAGCGAGACTTCATCTCTACAATAAATCAAAAAATCAGCCGGGCGTGGTAGCACATGCCTGTAGTTCCAGCTACTTGGAAGGCTGAGGTGGAAGGATCGCTGGAGCCCAGCAGGTCGAGGCTGCGGTGGCCGGGAGCGGCCACTGCACTCCAGTCTGGGCAACCAAATGAGACTCCAACTCAAAAAAAAAAAAGAAATCTGAAACTATTAGATAAACATGCTGTTGCTATATAAGCCAAAATTATTCATATAAGTGCAAGGTGTTTATCCTCATTGAACAATAAGAAAATTAGATTCTAGATTCCTCAAATTGTTTACAGCCACTGCTTTTGTATTTCCATCTATTTTAATTAATGAAAATTCCATTATAGAGCCATGCACTGAATGCATGCTAATTAAATAGTTGTTCATATAATCGTAGCATATTTTGAGCCATAAAAGGCTTTCAGATAAAAACTTTGTTATAAAAGCTAAAACAGCTGAAATAAATAAAACCCCAATGGCTGAATTCTTTATTTGCTTATTAAGGATATTTATCTCTTATGAAACCCTACTTTGCCTCAATCTAAATGATAACAGAAGTGCAGTATATTTTCACTTAGTTTTCGTATTTTCACTTTGAGTTTGGGTGCCTAGTCAATTGTGTCAGGAATTATTCTTACTCATAAATAAAATATTCTTCATTCATAGCTCTGTAGAGATTTAAACGACTATTTAGTAACTTGTGTTCATGCTCAAGCACAAAAATCTTTGACAATCAATATTCCTTTTGGATTTGCAAAGATATAGAGAATGGTATAATGAAACTGGAGACTCAGAAGGGGAAGGCAGAAAGGGGTGGAGGGTCAAAAAATCACCTATTGAGTACAATGTGCACAGGTGGGTGTGGTGGGTACACTTAAAGCTCAGACCAAAACGATCTGTACCCCCTAAAGCTATTGAAATTAAAAAAAAATTTTTCTTTTGCTTATGACTTAACTTTGGTTTACTTTATCATGACAATACCAAATTTTCTTCTCATTGAGATAAAAAAAATTGGTGTTAATATTACAATTAGGAAGTGTCCTTTAAAAAATAAATAACAAGCTTCTCTTGCATGATACTTTTTTAAAAATGTAATTGCTTCTTTAATGGGGAAAATTGTACCAAAAGCTGCCATGCAATCTTTATGTTTCTGAAAGAATGTCTATTAGGAAATATTTCTATCAAGACACCAAAATCTGGATTTCCAAGGAAACCACCAGAAAAATGAAATCTTTAATATCATACCAAAGCTATCTTCTAAATGTTGTTATTATGTAAAAACTTGATTAGTGTCTTTAAAAATAATTAGCAGGTTGAAAATCAAGGCAATAGTAATAGTTTTATGTCTATCTCAGATGAAGGCATTGCTCCAAAGATTTCTTAGTTTCCATGTGATACTAATGTTATGTGAGTACTGTAAGAGTCAAAAATTTAAGGTACTAAGAAGATCTGAAGACAGATACTAAAAAGTTGTTGATTCTGTATTTCCCAATCTGTTGTATCCTTAATATGCCAGTGATCTTGTTGGGTCACATGAAAAAATGGCCAGTCTAATGTTAGTCTCCAGATCTTTCTCAATGATAAGAGATAGAAAAGAAAAAAAGAAAAAAGAAAAAGAAAATTTATTGGCTTATGTAAATAACGAGGAAGTTTAGAAATGTGTTGCCTGCGGTCTCAGTTTTTTCCTCCACATGACTGACAGCTCCAAGTTTGCAGTCTTGCAGAACAACCCTCAAAACAGGACATTGCCTTTCCTCCTAGCTTCAGTAAAATATCCATGTGAGAATCCTGGAGTCACCCCATCCCCAAACCAATCACTGTCACTAGAGGATGGGGTTCTGATTACCTTGGCCTCCCCAACCTGATTGTCATCCCCACCTGCACCACTTGGAGATAAGGAGATAAGGAGAGGTTCCACCAAAGGAGAAGATGTCAGTGAAGAGAAGATGCCAGAAGAGGGATAAGAAAAGCTGGGCAGATAAACCTCTATCTTGTATTAATAGGCAAAGTAAACAAAGTCAAATCAACTAGAAGATACCTAGGAGATATTTCAGGACTGAGGACATCTAGGAATGACTCTAGAAGTTTAAAAAAAAAAAAAGCAAGAGCAGGGTTTTTTCACCTTTTGGTTATACCCATTTGTGGCATCTAACAATTAGGCCATCTAACAATGGGAAGTTTACAACAGATATTAATATATTTGGGGTTGATTGTAGTTATATTAGCCAAAGCAGAGCTAATGTGCCCTAGGTTCCTACTATGTGTCAGGCTGTAAATACTTTGAGTTATTTTACACACACACAATACACACAAAATACACTCTACATTTACACGTGTAAAGGAAAACGTAAGATAATAGTGGCTTGAAGACTTAAACCTTTAGTATCTCACATAAAATAAACCTGGAGGTAGGCAGTCCAAGGCTGTATTGGCAGCTCCATGACCGCCAGAGACCCAGGCTACTTCCCTCTCCCTGTTCTACCATCTACATCACATCAGCTTACAGTACAAGATGGCTATTTGAAGTCTAGCACAATGATGCACCTTCTAGGCAAGAAGAAGGAAAAAGTAGGATAAGCTTGCAGCCTCTCCTTTGTAAAGAGGATTATTGGAAGTTCCACACAACATTTCTACTTAAAGTTCATTAGCCATAATTCAGTCACATGGCTACACCAAGCAGTAAGTAAGCAGGGAAATGTAATTCTTTTACTTGGATGACAATATGCCCAGTTAAAATCTGGGGTTTAGTTACCAAGGAAGAATTGGAGAACGACTATTGGGAGGCAATAGGGAATGTCTGCCTCACACTTTATCTCCTAAGATGTGCACCAAGCATTGGTGATAGAGCTGGAAGATGATGTGACCTGAGTTAGGAAAGTTTTGATATCTATGGATTTTTGCTAGTTGGTGCGCTTAACAGCTTTCTTTCTTACTTTGGCTAAGGTCTTAGTCAGATACCCTATAAAAAATGGCTCCTAGAAGATATTCTGATATACTGACTTCCTGGGACGTATCTATATGTTGTTCTGGGAAGTGCAGCTCTACGCTAATTCCATGTGTGACCACTGCTTCTTCATGCCCTTCCATTACAAACTGAGTTGACTTTTCCCTAGGGGAATAAACAGATGAGAGTTGTTGATGATAGTTAGCCTTCTGATACTAAGATCTAACTTCATTTCTGTCCTAACTAGCTGGTACAGTGTTATATCACTTTTAAAAGTGAGGCTTATGTGTACTAAGTACAGTGCACTCTCATGAAAAATTATATTGAGGATAACTTCTGTTTCATCTCACATATTGCAAATCCTCTATGGAGCAGTAAGAGTACAATAGGGTTGTATATTAATTAACTGCGAGTAAATTGATTAAAGAGTAGGTATGATAAAAATATTTCCCATTAGAGATTACTTGACAAGATAAGTAATGAACAGATATTCAGAAATATCTCAGTGATAAAACCACCATTCTTCTTTGTTAGACATATAAAAACACACATCATTTTATTTGAACTACAAACATGTTCAGATATGTTTAAGGCTTCACTATGAGTCATTAGTCACAATTTTAGCATATAGAGAAAGTTTTTAGCAACTTACCTGATGATATCAACCTCTCTAATATTAGAAGAATGGGTGAAAAAGTGAGTGCAGCACTTCCTTAATAAAATTCTTCTTGAGCATAATTCTGAATGTCTATTACAATGACCTCAAACTAAACCAAAATGCATGGTGTCTGCATATGACCATCATGTTATGAAAAGAATTACAGCAGTATCCTTGGGGAAAGTTAGGTGTTTAAAAAAAAATGAGCACAGAAACATTCATGTTCTTTAGTTTTAAGTCTGGGCTTTTGTTGTTGCTAAGGTTTTTTGTTTGTTTTTGTTTTTTCTTTGCTCTACTAAAATATTGAAAGACAGAATAACCAGGGGAGAGGAGACAGATTTGTCCTTACGTTCTTTACAGGCCAGGTTGAGGTGTTCTGAGGACAATGATTTTTTTTTTTTTTCTCTACCAGCTGAGGAATTAGTCCTTGAATGTTGGGGAATTGATGTTTTTATCTGGGTAACATCTTCCAATGTTTTCCCTTGTATTCTTAACTAACCCAGGTTAGTTTTAGTTTTGATTTTTAATATAAATCTAGTTTGTGTTCTGTTAAATTGGCCACAGTGTTATGCAGTGACTGTGAGAAGTGAGAATTCATGTCTCACTTTCTGTCACCTGCCTACAGGTACTGGTTGCTGGCAAGTCTAAGGTTCCTAAGGTCTTTAGGACAAGGTACCAGCACAGATATATAGTAATTTTCCCCCAAAAGTGCCATGTTTTAAACTGTAGCACATTTTTAATGTCCCATTTGATTCTAGTATTTTCTTCACACAACAATTTTTCTCTTTTTATTAATGGAATTACCACCAAGCAATCTTTAAAAGATTTTCCCTTATATAGCTACATTAAATAATATGGTTATGTTGCCGTACATATAAATTCTGAAATACACACAAATTATGTAGACAGAAACACTAAAACATTTATATATGAAAAGTTTGAGTCACAGAAGCCTTGGTTTGAAAGGAACTTCAAGGACTTTAGCCTTCTATCAGTGAATGTATTTACAAAAGTTAGCAGATGTCTTTATGCATTCACTTGCTCTTACCCTCTTAATTTAATTCCACACTGAGCATTTTGACACTAACTTTTTTGAGAAAAGTTATGAGAGGGGCGTCTTCCCTCTTCTGCCACCTCAATAGGTATTTATCTCTTATCTGGGCCTCCTGTTCTTTCCTCTTCTCTCGAAAATATTTCTCTTTATTATCTCTACCTTTGTCTCCAGCTAAGTCTGCCTTTTTCAGAAATGTGTGTTCTAATTCACTTCCAACTACGGCTGCCAGATTTAGTAAATGAAAATATAGGACACTCAGTTAAATTTGAATTTCAGATAAACAATGAATATTTAGTATAAATACATCCCAAATGTTGTATGGATCATGCTTATACTAAAAAATTATTCATTCTTTATCTGAAATTCAAATTTAACTGGACAGCCTGTATTTTATCTGAAAACCCTAGTTCTAGTCCTAGTCCCTATGACCCAGTCCGTATATTTATTTTCTTTGTGGAAGTTCACGTCTCCATCAGTGGCTTGAACTACGCCGAGGACCCTTTTCTGTGGCTGCATTTCCCTCTGCTTGCAGCTGTTTCCATCTGGATCCTGTTCTGTTCTCCCTTGTTGTTCTCAGTGTAACTGCAGACTCCCATCTGTCACTCCTCCTGATCTCTCTCCTGTTAGTGGCACAGCAGTGATGGTGCTTGACTCTTTGAGATTACGTTGAGTCCTCCTTTACCCTTGTCCTCTTCATCTAGCCAATGATGAGTCAAATCCCATGTGTTCTTCCTTCACAATCTGTTTTTCCCTCCTTCCCTCCCCCTCTTTGCTTCTCCCCCTCATCTTTGCCCGTCCACTCCCCACCCTGCCCTCATTCAGGCCTCTGCCCGCTTGCTTTTTTATAATAGCTGGCCTTCTGCTCTGGGATCTGCCTGGCTAATTGTTCTAAAATAATGTACCAATTTCATTCCTTCCCAGCTGAAAATCTTCAGAGATTATTGTTGTCTACAGAATGAAGTATAAGCCCCTTATTCAAGGCTTTTCAGATTGTCCTCTGCTGATTTCTCTAGTGCCATTTACATCATTACCTTGCATCAGTGCTTATCACCTTTTTAGAGTCACTCATTCTTTCACCATAATATAATATTGAAAAACCCCTTAGGGAAGCTTTAAATTATGCAATCATTTGGCATACAGATTAAAAGGAAGCATTATCTTCATTTATATCACTATGTTAGTAAATGTTACATTATACAGTTTATTCTAATAAAATTTAATAATATTCTAATTAGATAAATACAAGAAAATGTTTTGACATTTTCCCATTTAACAAACGACACACACTTTTTGTATTTTGAATTAATTAGATAATAAAAATGTGATTTATTTTAAAATGTAAAAGGGCACCTTGCTTTATGTTTGACTTTGTGACCAAATGTATGTTGAAATGTGCATAATTATTAAACTATATGACAGCAGCATTTCATGACCTGCTGTTTGTTAATTCTTGTATTTTGCATTTTAAAATCAACTAATATATTTTCATACTTTTTACATTATATTTTTAAGTGGTGAAACAAGAAAGTAGAATTCAGGTTGCTATTTCTAAGCATTTTCTACAGTTAATATATTTCAGAATTAGATATTCCATAATCACAATAAGTAAAAAGCCAGATTGTATACCGTCCTCCTCTTCCTTCTCAGCTCTCCATTTGTTCTACTGTAGAAACTGAAGGTTCTGGGGACTATGTCTCAGAAGTGTACCTTACCACACTTTTCTTATGAGTTTGGCCCGGTTACAAAATACAACAGCAGCTTCTTGGGAAATCTGAGAAAGTATACTACTGGTTCCTGTAATACTTCTTTTCTCCTGGGCCATAATAAATTGAATAAATAATGAGTTTCTGGTCCCTGGTCTATATCTATCAGAATGAAAATAGGGTTATATTAATCATGAACTTCTGTCTAGCTGCATTTATCTTCACAACTGGTGCTGATTGATATGAGGCACTTACAGGAATCACATCCAGCAATATGTATTTGTTGAAGGTAAGATGGTTTCAGTACAGTGCAGCACTTGAGCTGGATCATTTGTTCAAGCCAATCGCCTGTCTTCACTTCTCCACCTGCTGTCTGTCATGGTGAGCCGACCTGTGTGAGCTCAGCAACCCATCCCCTGCTTTCTGGTGGGATCAGCCAATGGAAAACTCCAGCAGGAGATCAGACAGTAAAGTCAAAATATGTTTCCCCCTTGCTTTCTCCCCATAAAGTCACCTTGGATTGGCTGTTTTCTTCACCTGAAGATAAGTTCCTTCTCAAGGCAGCCTGTTCTCTATAACTTTCTCTTTCCTGGATTCCAGTAACCTTGCTTTCCCCTTGTACTTTCAGGCTTCTTGGAGGTAACACATCTGCTACTACTAGCCCCAGGTTTCTGTACTGTCTCTCATGGTTCCCCTGTATGCTCCCCCATCTTTGTGACAAGACGCTCCGTGAGTGGAGGATACCATCTATTTCCTGTTGGGATCCTCACGATAGAGTGATTCACATGGAGTAACTAATTAATCCCCTCAAGTGGAAGTAGTATTCTCATTCTGTGGAAAAGGAGAGAGAAGCAGGGCTAATCTGTGACAGAGCCAGTGTTCAAGCCCAGAGAGTTTGGCACCAGGATTTTAACTCAAGTACAATGATGTGTGTAAAACAGTTATTTCATTGTTTGGGGGGAGCATACACACTAACAAAATATATTAAAATTAATCATGTTGATGACAGATAAGGTTGATCAACCAAATTATCATTCTTCCCACCTAGCCCTTTCATCTACATACTTCAAAAGATACTGACTTTTTTTTTTTTTGCAATTACCCAGGAAAGAATGAAAGAATGATATTCTTTGATGTCTAGAAATAAGAAGTTCACATTTTACTTATTACCCTCAGCCCTTTTAGAGAACAATTCTTTGTCAACAACTAAGCATTCTCTTTAAAATATGAACACTCAAAAGGCTCAAATTTCGCTTCTTTCTTTTCTTGAGGGCCCAACATTAGGAGTTAGCATTCATTTCTGAGAATGACCTAGTTTTTACATAATTTTGGTTCTGTCAGTTCGTTCCCAGGACTGATGTAGTCATCATTTTGTCATCTGTTTTGTTCTGGAGATGCCCCCCCCACATTCACCACTCCTTATTCATTGTTCATTGTCTTCCCTATTCATCTGTGGTGTAACCTGTCACATTTTCCATCCTCTTGGGCTTGTGCTGTGGTACCGCTATTGAATGCAGCTGCAGTGTGTTGATTCTGGACTCTAGGTGCGCTTGGTTGCTACAGTATACGACTTCTGGATGACTTATTTGGCAGTTGAAGTTTTTTCCAACACAGCAGCTTCCTAAAATGTAGCTTCATTTCTTCATGCTGAAATGCTGAAAATAAAGAGCCAGCACTATTATAGTCCCTTTGGGCCTTTGGATCATTGAAATGTCAGACAATGATAGCCTATAATTATATTGGTCTCAGGTATATGCTAACTTTAAAAATACAGTTGATTTTTAGGAGCTCAAAGAAGAAAAACATGTATTTATGCTTCAGGTGTTCTTATTGTTAAGAATAGTACCTTTGAATGAGGGGTTGTTTACAGTTAGGGTGGTTATCCTGTAGTGAAGGGCCTGTTTTTGACAAATTTGTTCCCAGTCATTTTTTCTAATGTGGGTGGTTGGGTTATAGGAGAAGGCCAGTGTTTCTTTACAGTTCACTCTTCTTCTTGCCTGGAATCCCGTTTACTATTACTGTGGGCTAAAACTGCCAAACTAGGGAATTTTCTCAGAAATTCAAATCTGTGAGTACAAGCAATCATTTCTATTTTCTCAAACTACTTTCCCTGGTGTCATGTTTAAGATTTATTCTGAAATAAACTGTAGCTTTAAGACCATAAGAGAAAGCTGCTTATTAAAAAGTTTCGGTTTTACCATGTTATTGGTGTAATTAGCATCCTTTTCATCAAATGTTTTTGCATGAAGAGAATATATTTACATGTATTTTCAAAGGTTTGTTCAAATAAAAAGGAAAATTCTGGTTGCATCTATTTTTCAGGGCAAATTGCTCAAGAAAAGATTAATGTGGTGGTGTCCTTTGTTTTAAAAAATGCCATTCTATGTACGTTTGAAATCCAGACAGATCTATTAAGCTAAACACCTTACAAAATATGATTCATTCGATCGTCCTGGCAAAGACTTAAGAAAAAAATGTCATGTTGAGCTATTTTGTTTATTTTCATCAAAAGGCTCTTTCATCTGCCATCCAAATAAAAGAGATATTTAAGTAGAAAGATGTTTTAAAATCCAACCTCATTATACAAGAACAAATTTTCCAAAAAATAGTCATTAAAAATCAATTAAAACAAAAATAGATTTATATAGTAGGTTTTTGCATTGTGTTCATTAAACACTTCAATATCTATGAGTTTCATTTGCTACAAAGGAAGAGTAAGTACAGAAATAGCCCAAACAGAGGAAGAAAATAGGAGTCGAAGTTTTTCTAGAGGCTTGGAAAGTTGAAGGAGTTATAACCATCTAACCACTGTACTACCCTCAGTTCTCTCTGCAGGCAACACTTGTGACCCACATGGGGTTGGATATATAGTCACAAAACACCATTTTCCCTTATACTCTGCAAAGTCTCTTCTGTGGTTAAACCTGATCATCCACTTACTTCATGCCTACACCTGGACTGCTGAATATTGCTAGAGAAAAACATCAACTGCGGTGACTGAACTCAGACTCATGCCAACATGTCTCAAATGGGCACTCAGTGTAACCTTCCAGTCCTAATACTCTTCTCTGGTGTGTTTGCTTTCTCACTCACAGAGATGACTCTCAATTTGATTCCTCTCAAACTTCCTACGTTCCCTTTCCTTTCCCTCACTCTCTGCTACATCATACTTCACCGAGTAAATAGATCCAATGGATCAAGTACTGCCTTCTTCTCCCACCGCCAAATCTGCTCGCCAGCATCTGTACCTAATTTCTTGGTTTCCTTCCTGTTTTACTATAGTCAGAGCTCTGACTATAGTAAAACAGGCCAGTCTTCCATTTCTTTCCTAAGGTTTTCTTGTCACGCTTTTTAAAGTATATTGTGCCTGCAGTTTTTTTCTTTCTGCAGCATCACTAACTTTTCCAAACCTATGGGATCATTCTTAGTACATTCTAGTATCTCCCGTCTTACAATAAAACAATGGCCTTCATTTATTCATATTCATTCCAGGTATTTCCCATCTCTATGCTCCCTTTTCCCAGAAAAACTACCTGAAAAGAGTTTTCTGTCCTTTTGTTTATACTTTCTGTTTATTTTGGGAACCTCTCCAATGGGGTTTCTGTCTTCTCTGCTCTCCTGAGACTCTTCTTGTTAAGGTAATTAGTGACCTTCATGTTGTCTAAAACAGTCATGTGCCCATTTATACTTTATATTTAAGTAGTATTTGAAAGGGCTAACTTCTTCTTTTGAAACAATCTCTTCTTTTTGGGTTGGAGTCTCCCTCTATCACCCAGACTGGAGTGCAGTGGCACGCTCCCAGCCACCGCGGCCTCGACCTGCTGGACTTAGGTGATCCTTCCGCCTCAGCCTTCCAAGTAGCCAGAACTACAGGTGTGCGCTACCATGCCTGGCTAAGTTTTTTTTTTTTTTTTTTTTTTTGTAGAAACGAGGTCTCGTCAAGTTACCCAGGTGAGTCTTGAGCCCACAAACTCAGGCAATCCACTCACCTTAGCCTCCCAAAGTGCTGGGATTACAGGCTGAGCCACCAAGCCCGGCTAAAACACTCTTTTACTCTTGATTTTCATTACATCACACTCTGATGTCTATGGAGATGTCTATGTTTTCCTTCATGAGACTCTGCATCAGGGCCATAGATGACTGACAGCCTTCAGCTACCATCCCTGAGATCTAGCACAGCAGAAACACAATTCAGGTTTTCTTGGAGTGTCCCCAGTCAATAACTAAGTATGATGGAGGTACTAGAAATGGGACATACTTTTACTACATGAGAATACTCTAATTGGCAGTGTTGAATCTATACTTGCCCTTGGCCAGGCCAAGAGTTTCTTAGAACCTGAACTATGACCTGAGACTCTCCCTATCTATCCTTCCACCTCATCCCCTTTTCCAGTAGTCATACCTACATCAGGTCTGAAGCTCTCTTTACCTAATCTTGCTCCCTCCTAATATATCTTGAACATCTAATTCTATCTTGATGTCAGCTTTCCAGAGTATGACCCAAACTGACTCACACACTATTCTATTCCCTTACCGACTTGGCTGTTCCTTCTGTCTTCTTTGCCTATTCTTCCTCTTTCAGGAACCCTTAACAACGATGACTCCATCCTTGGACCAGCTCTTCTCCTTCTTGATCCCTTTGTGATCTCATTCAGTTCTGTGACTTTGAATTTAATACTTGTGTCATTAACTCTCCAATGTGTGCCTCCAGCTCAGACTTCTCCCCAGAACTCCAGACTTCTACATCTAGTCAAGTTGACACCCCCACGGGGATATTCATGATAACCTAAAAGGTTATATATTTTAAGGAACTCTTGATCCTTTTTATCCAAATCTGTCCTCCCTCAATTGTCCTTATCTCAGTGTCTCCAGTTATTCTGGTCTGCTCTCTTTTGCCACCCAAATCAGTGTTGCAGAAACTTTCTAACCCATCACTCTTTTGTCACTTAAAGTCTATTCACTGTTCAGTAGCCAAAATGAGCTTTGAAAACTGCAGATCAGATCCAGTCACCCTCATATTTAATGTATTGTAAAGGCTCTGTCAAACTCTGCATAAAACTCAGACTCCTTACCTTGCTTACAAAACCCTAGACAATGGCCTCTGCCATCCTCTCAGACCTAGTTCTTCCCTTTGCCACCGCCTCAGCAGCTTTCTTGAGGTTTCTAGAATAAGCCAAGATTATTCTTGCTTTGGGGCCTATTATCTCATTCCTAAGTGTTCTTCCTCCTTATCACTAAGATCTCAATTTAAATGTTGCCACCGTAGAGAGGCTTTCTCTATCTTCCCAATCTAAAGTAGAAAGTATCTAGTCACTTTGTAGCACTTTACTCTATTTTCATTCTCTTCATAGTACAGCTGTGCACTGCATAAAGATGTTTAAGTCAATGACAGACCTCATATACAGCAGTGGTTCTATAAGATCATAATACTGTATTTTTACTGTACCTTTTCTTTATGTGTGTTTAGAGATATAAATGCTTGCCACTGAGTTACAGTTGCCTACAGCATTCAGTGCAGAAATCTGCTGCACAGGTTTATATTCTAGGAGCAATACCATATAGCTTAGGTATGTAGAAGGCTACACCATCTAGGTTTGTGTTGTTTTCTAGGTGTTGGCACAAAGATGAACTCGCCTAACAATGCGTCTCTCAGAGTTTATCCCTATTGTTAAGTGATACATGACTGTACTCATACTTTCTGATCTTTTTTTGTTGTTGTTGTTTACTTATCATCTGTCTCCCCAACTGATACGTGAGTTCCATGAGAACATGGTCCTTTTCTGTCTTGGTATTACAGCATTCCCAGCACCTAGACCAGTACCTGATATGTGATATATAGTGGATATTCATAAATATCTGAGGAATGAATGAGATGACAGAATTAAATATTTCTCCACAATGAATGTATTTTTTTCTCTGAAAGAAAAAACGTTGAATTTTTCAAACCTTACATTTCTGAACTTTTAGCTCTTCCTACATTCGTTTCCCAAGATGTACTTTTCCTTGAATTTATACATAATGCCAATACAGTTAAAATCCACTTATAGTAAATTCCATGGGGACATGATGTTGGTTTTCTTATAGTGGAATTTGTCACAGAGCCAGAAATTGCATTTCCAGTTCACAGAAACTGGGGATGAAACTGCTGATTGTCCATTTCTCTGTGGAATCGGAAAGGGAAGATCTCTGGCTCTGAAATGAGAAGTGAGATCTAGCTCACCTTCCACCTTCCTTCTCCAGGCTCCGTATTTTTTATGTGAAACGTTGGCTCTGGGTTTTTTATTTGTTTCTGGATGAATGATTGGAATACTGGAATAAAAATGGGTAGTTGAGGAAGGGAAAAAAAATAAAGGGTAATTGCTATTCAGTGACAAGAAAGGATTCTAGAGTTATTTTTTTTCAAACATTAAAGCTAAACAATATTGTCTCCTACTTTTTTGTGACATAAAAAGATACATCATCAGGTGCTGTTTTTTATACAGAAAAATATATATGAACCAGGACCAGAAAATGAAACAAAACAAAACAGAACACAGTTATTATTATGAAGTATTTGGTACTGACAATTTGTTGTAAACAGGGAAGTGAAGTTTTTTTGTTTTGTTTTTTTGCTTTTAATTGAATATTCATCTAAAATGTGGAAACAGCTTGGTTATATTATGATGCTTTCTTTCATTTAATGGTAATTATATTCAAATCAGATAATCAGATTTTTGTTTTAATAGCTCAAATGTTATAGTGTAAAAATGTCTTGAGTTACTTTTTAAAAAGCCATTTATTAAGAACTCTCCTTAGCTTTCTCAGACAGAAGTATTTATACCCTCTTCCTTGTACCTAAAATACTTGATTCATGGTCCTTATATTATGTTTATCTGTCTGTCTGTATCCTGTACACTGGCCGTACAAAGGACAAATGCTGTATTTTATTCACTTTGGTATTCCCCACTTAGAATTCCCCTTCTACTCCATTTTACCATTTTACCTAATAGAATGGTAGCTGGGATAAAAAGTGTTTTTAAAACATGTTTAGGAGATGGTAGCACCTATTTCCATAGCCACTTTAGTTTATTACCTTACCTATATCACTCACTGCATCCCATCCTGCCCTGGTTAGCAAAGCTGCTTGGTTGATGGCCACCTATTACTAGTTTTTGTCAAGCTGTCAAAGTAGAGTGGGATACGTACTTGTCCCTTTCTGTTCTGTAGGATTCTCCCTCTTTTCGTTCTTATATTAAGGTCTTCCTAGATAAGCCCATCTTGTTTTCCTCTACCAATGAGCACTTTCTGTCCATGAAAAAAATAATGGACCTGTTTTCCTTCTACAGGTTTACATATGCATTAGGGATTTTGTATTGGTGTTTTCTAATTTATCTCATGAATTTGAAGGCCAATCTCAACCAGCCAGTGCATACTCATGGAAAGCCAACACCATGACAGGTTCAGCAGGATTTACTGACAAATATCAAGGTGCCCTGCCTGTTCCTAATAAGTCGATTGTTTGGAGAATTAAAAACTAACTATATCTGTCTTGTTTGAGATACCAGAACTTTTAAGATACACCAAAAAGTTATTAATAGCTTCCACATGAAAAAGAAGCCCTGCTATTTATTATCTGTGCATTGATTATAAGGCTGATCTCAAATTCAGAAACATGCTGTTACAGATTGTTTTCTAGGGACACAGAATGACATGTGCAAAAACCTAAAGGAATTTGGGGAAAAGCCAGAGGGTCTAAAAGCTCATTGGACAAACAGCTCTTCTGTTAACTTTTCTTCCATCTTCCTTGCCTTCTTCCACCATTCCATTTCTAGACACCCCACTCCTGGTGGTAAGGTAAGCATTAGTGAAGTAAATACCTCCCTAAGGCTTCCCTTGAAATTGACATGAGGTAAACATATTAGCTGGACTCTTTAAAAAGGGACACTGAGATATCACAAATCTGCACATGTAACTTCATATATCAGCACACATAGCATTGTCTTCCACACAAATAGGTACTGTATGTTCCAATTAAATGATGACTCCCTTATCTGTTTTATAACAGAACTGTAATTGTATACACAAACTGATGTAGGGCCAAATCTGTCTTTACAAAGATGTTAGTTGTAAATTTAGCCCAATATACTATTTCAACTTGTACTTTGTAACTTATTTTTCCCTTTAAAATGCCGCTGTAATTTGTTTGTTGAACATCAGTATGTAAATTATTTTTCCTCTTGTGGTGAATGTCTGGGAGGAAATATTGCTGTCTGGCAAAGGGTACTGGGGCTTTGTATGATTTATTTCTTCAATAATTTTATTCCATGGTAAAGATTCCAAAATGTTCTATTGTAAAGATTCCAAAATGTCATAGAAACTTGAATAGCTTCAAGTTAATTCTTTTAAAATCTAGCCTTTGCTCATCTTTCAAACTTAGTGTCCTGACATGTCTGAGGTTTAGGAAAATTTGGCACAAGTTGATGAGGGGGTCTAATATAGGACTTTGTTGCTGAGTGAAATTCAGTGGTTTTGGCTCATGGGAATTTGTGCAAAATTATTGGTTTGTTTGATTTGGTTCCCTTTGGACTACACCCATGAAGTTTTCTTTGCGTTTAGCTTGGTGATCCCCACCCCACACCAAACTCAAAGTGGAATAGTGGGAATGTTGAGGTTTATACCTCAAGCTATAACTCATCTTAGGGCTTTACCCAGTTTTGAAAAAAAAAGAAAAACCCAGCCTAGATTTTAAATTTTTATGTGAAATATTTATTGAAACTAGACTAAACAATCACAGAGTTAGTTGGGATATAAGAGGGCATCTGACCAAACTCTCCACCTGGTGCATGTTCCCAAGGATCAAATTGGGATCAATTTCAATGGAATCAAATTTCAAGTTTTGTTTTGTTTTGTTTTTTGAACTGGAGTCTCACTGTCACCCAGACTGGAGTGCAGTGGCCGCTCCCAACCACTGCAACCTCAACCTGCTGGGCTCTGGCAATCCTTCCACCTCAGCCTTCCAAGTAGCTGGAACTATAGGCACGCGCTACCATGCCTGGCTAATTTTTGATTTATTGTAGAGATGGGATCTTGCCAAGTTGCCCAGGCAGGTCTCGAACCCGCGGGCTCAGGCAATTCACTCACCTCAGCCTCCAAAGCACGGGATTACAGGCTGAGCCACTGAGCCCGGCCCAAGTTGTTTATAGTCTTTTAATAACTTAGAAGTATCCTTCAGAATTCCATATTTATCCTTCAATTCAAGCTTTTTAACTTTGTAGTACAAGTTGGCTATATCCATATACATTATACATTCTTTTATGCTTGATCTATCAAGAACCAAGAGAGGTGTGGTAGAACCTCCAAATGCACGTATTTCTAATTATAATTCTGTCAATGTATGCCTTAGATATTTGGAGGTTATCTCATTAGTTTGGATTGTTTCATCTTCCTAAGAAACTTTCCTTTTAATTAATGTAGTGACTGGTT
>NW_007231598.1:0-59258 GCF_000164805.1 Carlito syrichta | reverse complement strand
AAGCCCATAGGACAGAATATTATGTAACAGTACCAAAGGTTCTGGGCCAGCATCCAGTAACCAAACACATTGATATAATCACAATGAAATGTGTAAATTATCAAACTAAGTGGGATATATAAAAAATATATTTTTCATGTTTTACTTTAAGCTTCTCATATTCTTACTCTTGTGCTGCCTTGTAAATGTTGTACAGATGATTTTTACTTTTTTATTCAAGTTTTAGTCAATTTAAGGGTTTTCTCACATTTGCAATTGTTTCTGTTATATTTATATTCTATTTATACTGCTTTTCTGAGTCTTTTTCTTTTTTCTTCCAGCTATTCTACTATCTGTTTTGCTGACCAACCATTCCTTATTTGTTTTCTCCACTGCTTATTTGGAAATTTTAGATTATCTTTCTTTTTTTTAGTGGCCATTGTTAAACATGTATCTGTATACTTGATTTCATAGAGTCTAAAATTAGTATTTCTAATCTTCTCATCTATATGATTAACTTTAATCACACACTCCCATTTCATCTTAATGTTGCTAAATGCCTTAATTTTGTTCTGTTTTATATGACTTATTTAATTTTGTCCTGTTTTATATGACTTAAATTAGTGATTATTGTTATTTTATAAAAGAAATCAGTACACATTTAGATTTCCCTCCTGTTATCCCCTCTTTTTTGCTCATTGCTCTTTTCCCCCTTTTTTCTCTGTCACTTTCCTTCTTCCTACAGTGTGTCCCTTGATAGCTCCCTCAGAGAGAGTTTTTAATGGCTAACTCTTTCAGTATTTATTTAGCATGACCTACACAGTAGCTGAGTATGGAATTCTTGGTTGACAATTATGTTTTCTCAGCATTTTACAGATAGTATTCCATCACCTTTTAGCTTTTACTTTTGTGAAATCTGCTTTCGTCTAATTGGTATTTTCTAGACAATGTCTTTTCTTGCATTGTTTTAGAGTTTTACTTTGTGTATATGTTCTATGGTTTCTTAATGATACATCTCAATGTAAATTTATTTGTACTTATTCCCTTTTAGAACTTGTGTTTTCTAAATCTGAGGATTCCTGTCTGTTGCCAATTCTGGAAAATTATCAGCTATTCTTTCTTTGAGTATTTCCTCTTTTCCATTCTCTGTACTGCCTATTTCTCTAACTCGTATTTAACATACAATTTGTTTTCATTCAATACTATCTCTTAAATTTCTAAAATACATTTTCTATCTTTTTGTTGTACTTTGTTATATTTTGGGTAATTTCTCCAAGTATTTCTTCTAGTCCATTGTCTTTCTTCTTCTATGTTTAATCTTCCATTTAACCTTTATATTGAGTTTTTGATCTATTATAGAGATGTCTCACCATGTTGTCCAGGCTGATCTTGAACCCGTGGGCTCAGGCAATCCTCTTGACTCCATCTCCCAAAGTGCTGGGATTACAGGAGTGAGCCACTGCACCCTATATTGAGTTTTTAAAATGTCAGTGACTATATCTTCATTTTTAGAAGTTCTACTTGGTCTTTTCCCCCCTATCTGTTCTTATTTTTCATGGTATCTTGTTATTTTATTATTTTTAGTTACTTGTTTTAGGTATTTAATAATTTTAAACACATCTATTGCATAGTCTTATCTGATAGCTCTTATAGGTCTAGACCTAATGTTTGTTATTCTTGCTGACTCTTTGTAGTGACTTGTGTCTCTGTGGGTCTTGTTGTTTTGGATTGTGAACTTATCTTGGGTGGGACTTTGTCTACTGGAATCCTGTACTGCTGGTTTGTGGGCATGTCACTATAGACTAGATTTATTTTTGCTTCTTCCTGGTACTCCAGGGCTACAGTCATCCTCAAACCACTTTTCATATTACTTTCAGTGATTGAGATTTGCAGAACAATTGGGCAGGGTGAATTTATACCTCAGTTATACACATGGATAGAGTCAATGATCACACATGCTGAAGGAGAACTTTCTTTTCCCATTCACAGTTCAGGCTGACAGGCAGGTTTCCTTGTCTTTTCTTGCATTGTTAAAGAGTTTTACTTTGTGTATGTGTTCTATGGTTTTTCAATGATACAACTCAATGTGAATTTATTTGTATTTATCTGATTTAGAACTTGTTTTTTCTAAATCTGAGGATTCCTGTCCTTCCTATTATGATAAGGATATTACTTTTTTTCTTGTGCTTTATTTTAGTGATAGCCTCAGGTCTATCTCAATTCCAACTATTCACTTCTCATTGGCCTAAGCCCCTGCTTTCTGATACCAACATTCTTTCCCCACTCTATACTTCTATGTTCTTTCTTTTCTCTTTCTTTTCTTTCAGTGGCCACTGTTAAACATTTATGTGCATACTCGATTTTATAGAGTCTAATATTACCATTTCTAATTTCTCATAACTTTTACCATTTTTCATTTATCTCTTTGTTTTTGGTCCCTAAATATTTTCCCTACTTTCTTTCCCATTTAACTATGCATTTACAAGGGCATATATTATATCTTATTCAGAATCTCTAAGTAGATTTTAGAAGGAGAGATTTTAGGCTTTCTGGATATCTAGAGTGAGAGAATTGGAAGTCTGAGTCATTTTACATTTCCCTATTCTGTACAAATGCAAAATTGATTTGTTTGTTGTTATTATCAAGCTGCAGAACTTTCTATTGGTCTCTGTTATTTTTTTATTGTTATTGTTGGATTTGCTCCCTCATTCTAGCTTTTCTTTTTTAAATCCTAGGTTATCTAGTATGTTAGTTTTACCTCCCAGCCCTGAGTCATTTGTAAATTTGATGGGCACGCCATCTGGGTCTTCCATAACTGTTTAAATATATTATAGTATATATCCCAGGGACATGCCACTAAAGCTCTCACTAGCATCAGACATGGATCAGAATTATTTGAAACTGTTACATATATGTCCATCTCTGTCATGCATTTCAACTTGCATTTCCACATTTTGCCCACAAGGCTTATTCTTAGTGAGCTTGCTCAGCTTATTTTAATTTGGTTCAGCTCATATTTCCTAAGTACATACTACATGCCATTGTGTGTACTGTACATACCAGAGTTATAAAGAAGAATAAACCATAGCTCACTCCTTCCTTTGTAATGCTCATAGCCTCGTAAAGGAAAAATTCAGATAAGCAAAAAAGTCAGTCACATGATAATCTCTTTTTAACTGATTTATACTTTATGGCATCAGCCCTCTTTTTTTCTTCCTAAGTTATAGACTTATCGGTTGAATTTATACAATTGATTTGTGGGAAAAATTTCACAAGACTAATTTCTATACCTCTTCTCACCATAATCTATTGTTAGTAAATTCATTTGTCTATTTTATATTTCTGAAGTTCCAGAATATCTTTACATTGGTAAGGAGTATTTAAAGTATTAGACATAAATTACCTTTAGATTTTCTTTTTTAATTCCTATTCTGTTTTCTCCCATGGTTAAATTTTTCTCAAAATTCTCTCTTTTCTAACCTTCCTATTTTTCAAAAAGACAGTACCATATAGATGTCTGCTATCAATTTGGTCTTTTTTGGTCTTGTCCTTTATGTTGACTTTCCTGTCCAGGCTTTCCTACTTGTTTCAAGACTTCAATCTTTATTATTGGTCTTTGAAATTTTGTTAGGCAAACAATTTTCAATGAAAGAGCTTAATTTAGTTAAGCATTAAGGTTTTATCTGGGCTAGAAATTTCAGATTTGATCTTCACTCTTTTCTCTCTGTGACTCCAACATTTCTTAATCAAGAAGTTCTGTCAATATTTCCTCTTTGAAACATTTCATATGTGTTTCCCATGCTTCATTCCCACACTTAATGCCCTAGTCCATGCCCTTATCTTTATCTTTTCTCATCTGATAATGGGATAACCTCCTAAATGTTTTCCATTTCTTCTGACTTTAATCTTAGTCCTGTGTTTTTCAATTATGATTTGTGATTGGCTTATAAAAGAAGTTTAGTCATTATTATAGCTTGTTAGTGATATAAAATAAAAGAGAGAGAGAGTGTTGGAGACCATAGTATATGATAAAAGTGTTTTTTGTGAAAATTTTGTTTTAATTATTAATATATATGCTAACTGTTAACTTACCATCTGTAACAGGAGATTATGATTATGTGGGTTGCCATTTGAAGGGGTGTCTATCACTTGAATCGTTTTCCTATGATTAGAATACTCTACGTCATATGCGTCTTGGTAGAAGGTAAGGCCTGCCTTCCATCATAGAAGCTAAGAAAACAAGTCCAAATCAATGATAGCAATGGGGTTCTCACCAGAATGGTTCTGGGCATGATTCTGGCTGTCTAGCTTCCTTTTATACTAGTCTATTTTCTAAGACAGGTGGTACTTTAAACTTCCTGGAAATTTTGTAAGCTTCTCTATTTCCTTTCAATCAATTTCTTTTTACTTGCTGTGAACTGATTTTTGTGTGCCCTTTCCCAAATGCACACAACCCCCAGTGTGACTGTATCTTGAGGTAGAATCTTTAGGAAGTAATTACAGTTAAATAAGATCATAAGTGTGGGGCCCTAATAGAAAGAACTGTCGCCTTTCTGATTCGGAAAGAGGAAGAGAAAAAGAAATATATTTCTCTCTTCCATTTGAGGACACAGCTAGTAAGCAGCTGTCTACGTGTCAGGAAGAAAGACCTCACACGAAACCAAACCCTGTTGAACCTTGATCTTGGACTTTCTGGCCTCCAGAACTGTGAGAAATACATTTCTGTTGTTTAAGCCACCCAGTCTTCGGTATTTTGTATTTTGTTATGGCATTCTAAGCTGACTAATAAGCTATTTAAATCAAATAGAATTGGTTCTGTTTCTTGCATCTAAGAATTCTGAAAACACCATAGGGTTGCTATAAAGATTAACTAATATCATGTGTATTATCTGTCACATGGTGAGTTTTCAACAGATGATTATTATGTTATTATTTTTACTATACATCAAGCCCTCACTTGACACCATTGATAGGATCCTGGAAACTGTGTCTTTAAGCCAAATAATGTATACAGAAACCAATTTTTACCAGAGGCCAATTGATCTAAACAAGAGGTAAATTCCTACAGCATATTTCTGGTCACATAAACATTACCAAGCATCTAAATAAAGAGCAAATCACTTCTAATATTAAACATGGAAATAAACATTTTCTATATATATTATATATATGTTTAAGAAAGATTAATAAAAATGAATAAAATACTTATTTACCTGTTTATTCCAGTTCAGAGTCAGTAGCAGCTCAAGTGCAAGGTAGGAGCCGATCATAGATAGCACTGTGTCATACACCCATACTCACACAGAACAGGACTATGTAGACTTGCCAGTGACCCTCACTCTGGGATGTGGGAGGAAATTAGCATACCTGGAGACAACCCACAAAGACATGGGGAGAATGTGCCAATTCCACACAGACAATGGGCCCAGCTGGGAGTCAATTTTTTTTTCATCATCATTATAACAAAACAATGTGGAATGAGACAACATCATTTGAAGGCCTGCTATATTGTTCTTAGGAACAAAGGAGGGTTGAGCTTTTTAGTAAGAAAGAACAAAGATGTGGGGCATCAGATGCAGAGTCATGTTATTGAGGGAAGTCAGCTCGAGATGTCTGGGATGGCATGAGAGGCACAGCAGCGGGACATGCCAAAGAGCCGGCTGAACAGGATGACACAGGAACATAGGCTTTGGCTGAACATGGTGGAATACAGGGCAGGCTCCTTTTACCTGCCAGCCTTAGGCACCAATGCCTACAATAAAGGGAAGCCAGGCCCTCACACTCGTACCCCATGAAACAACTAGGAAGCCACTGTCGAATATTATTACTAGAGTCTAGAGAAGTTTACAGGTGTCTCTTGGCACTGCAGTCCTTTGGTGAAGAACATGAAAAACCAATGTCTGCCTTCAGTGAGAGTTGGAGCAGCCCAAAACAGGGTGTCTGTTACAAACATTGAGTATCTATGTTCTATAAATCCTTTGAGCAGATCCTATTCAAAGCACACTTCCTTAGTGAAACCTCCAGACACCCCAAATGAAATAAATCACTTCCTCTCTTGTGCTCTGTCAACATTTGGTTTGCACCTTTGTTGTAGCTCATCTTATATTCTGTGCACTATTTCTTTTACCTCAACTAGATTATAAGCTTCTTGAAGGCAAGAATCCTATCTTGATCCATTTATATATACCCATAGTAATTAGCAAAGTGCTTTGTATGTGACCGGTGCACAATACATGTGGAACTGAAAACCAAGTTAGTGATTTTATAGACAAACGGTTTCATAATTGTGGTTGACTCTTTCCTAAAGCCAGTTACCTAAATGTAAACTACAGGTGTGAGTTATAGGTGGCAACTACAGCGCCCTCCTATGGTTGGTTTGGGGAGGGTGCTAGAGGTCTAACCATATTCAAAGAGTCAGAGTCAGAACATAACAGACATCTGCATACTGATATATTATTTCTAGGGGAAGAGTACTCACTAAAGAGTACTCACTAGTGAAAGAGTTCCACTAAAGGTAACACACAGTGCACTTTGTGAGGGAGCCAGACCCTAAAGTCAATAAAGCAAAGTACAGCTGACCCTTAAACAATGCAGGTGTGAACTGCGCAGGCCCACTTATACTTGGACTTCCTTCCACCTCTGTCACTCAGACAGCAAGACCAATCCCCCTTTTCCAGCTCTGCCTTCTCAGCCTACTCAAGGTGAAGACAAGGATGAAGACTTTTATGATGACCCATCTCCACTTAATGAATAGTAAATATATTTTCTTTCTCTATGATTTTCTTTTCTCTAGTTTATTGTTAGAATAGGGTGTATAATCCATACAACATACAAAATTTGTGTTAATCGACCTTTGTGTTACCAGTAAAGCTTCCAGTCAACAGTGGGCTGCTAGTAGTTAACTTTTGGGGGAATCCAAAGTTATATGCAGATTTTTGACTGCAAGGAGATTGGCACTTAACCCCTGCATTGTTTGAGGGTCAATGGTACTTTGTGAAAACACCTTACCTTAATATTTGTAATTCAAAATGACATTATGATTAGGTATAATCGTTATTAATAAATTGTTACTGTAGAGACCCAGCTGCTCTTTCTGGAGTTCCCCAGGTCCTCTTTGGGGCTGGAGTTTCTGTTCCTCCTCTGGCCTCTAGAGTAGCCATACAATGTCATGGAGAGAGCCAGGCGGAGTGTCACCCTGCAGTGGGGATTTTCTTGCCTATCTGAGCAGAAGCCTGGAGTAGCTTTTTCCACTAAAGACACTTATCCAATGACTTCCAGGAGAGTAAGACATCTACCTTACACTCACTCCTGCCTGAGCCATTCAGGCAGTTTTACAAAAAGAGAACCAAGCAACATGTGGCTTGCCATCAATAGCACTATTTCCACAAGTCTGATTCTGCTGGAGGTCAGGCCCCAGATACACAGGAGCTGGCTTGGCCAGCACCTGTTCACCTCTGCTCTGACCCGGTCGTACCACTGACTACAGACTCCATATTATGTCACCAAGAGTGCTGCATACCTCGTGAGGCCCTGCAGAAGGTCTAAATGCATCTATTCTATTCCTGGGAACTGTACTTCTTAACATCTTGTTTGAGGTACAAAGTGTAAGTACCCTCGTGACAGAGATTAGTCAAACTACAGGAAAAAGCCTGAGAGTTTATTATTACAATTAAAGCTTTTAAAGTAGCCGGTTATGAATGAACAGTAACATTTTCAAAAGAAAATAAATCGAGAATGGACCTGTGTGAGATGTGGAAAATATGCTAAAGGGAAGGAAGTGATTCACCACCTCAAAGATGTGAAACCCATATGAACTCTGCAGGTCAGTTTGTCACCTCTGTTGACAGCCTCTATGTCTTGGATAAATCCACGTGGGTGTGCTTTGCGTAACACTCACGGAAGATTATTTAGCATTAGTATTCAGAAAGAAAGGAGACCCTTTGAATGATTTGAGCCATTTCCTTTAAGAGTCAATCCTGAACTCTATAATCCTGAATATTGAAATCCTGAAAGATCAAAATCCCTAAAGTCTAAATCCCTAGTCTTAAATCCCTAACATCTAAAATCTCAAAAATTATAGCCACAAGATAGTAGCATCACATTAGGCAGAACTATTTCCTTGTTACTTTCTTTATTTGGAAATTAAGTATGGTTTAAGGAGATGTGTATGGGTGCCAAGTCGACAAGGGATAGATTTGTGGACTTAATTTTAGGTGTCAATTTGACTAGATTAAGGAATACCTAGAAACACAATGAAGCATTGTTTTAGATATGTCTGTAAGGGAGTTTCCAGAGGAGATTAGTGTATGAGTCTGAGTGGATTAAGTGGGGGAATATCTGCCCATGGTGTTGGTGGGCACCATCCAATCAGCTGGCAGCCAGAGAAAACAAATGTAGAAGGTGAACTGGTCACTAAGAGATAGACTAAGGGATAGACTTTTCTTCTGCTGCTGTCAACACCAGAACTCCAAGCTCACTGGCCCTGGGACTCCAGGATGCTCTCCAGCTTACAGATGGCCTATCACAAGACTTCTCAGCCACTATAATCATGTGAGTCAATTCCCCTAATAAATCCTCTCTCATATATCTATATTTATATCCTGTTGGTTATATCTCTCTGGAGAACCCTGATTAATACAGATTTGATATTGAGAAGTCAAATATAATTTCTTTTTAATGTATGTCTTACAACATAAGTGAGAACAGTCTGTGAAACTGTTCCCTCACAAAAAGGCTGAGATAAGGGTGCAAGGTTACTTGGTGGTGAAAGACAAAAGTTGAAAAGCTAATTATTATCGGTTCTGTGAAAGCAGAAAATTGCTTAATTGCGACAACCGAACAATAACTAGACTTTCAAATGGACAGCATATACTTACAAAATTCATGAACCACAACCAGTTTTCAAATACAAGTGCTGTTAGAGTTTCAAAGATTATAGAAATGAAAACACAGGCAAAAAACAAAAAATACAAGAAATCTCCCCTGCCAAATTATTCAATTGTGTATGACTTCTGCCCCTTCACACAAAGCACCATGCTTGCCTTAAAAAAAAAAACACCCTTTCTCACTACCAGGGGGCCAACTAGAAGCCCAAACTTTGCCTGCATGCAGCCCACTTATGTAGCAAATCTTCACTTGTACCCCACAACTCTAAAATAAATAATTTTTTTTTAAAAGAAAAAAAATTTTTAAAAACCCAAAATGCTCTTTCTCAGACAATAAAGCAAACTCAACAAAATCAGCAACCTTCTGAACCAAAGACACTTGGTTGATATTGAGGTTCTTCCAGTGTTTAAAAAACACATTAAATCAGGGATCTCCAACCCAGGCCACAATCCAGTACAGGTCTGTGGCTGGTTAGGAACTGGGCCGCACAGCAGGTGGTGAGTGGTGGGTGAGTGAGCAAAACTTCATCTGTGTTTACAGCTGCTCCCCATTGCTCCCATTACCGCCTGAGATTCGCCTCCTTTCAGATCAGCAACAGCAGTAGATTCTTATAAGTGCGCGAATCCTATTGTGAACTATACTTGCAAGGGATCTAAGTTGTGCCCTCCTTATAAGAATCTATTGCCTGATGATCTGAGGTGGAGCTGAGGCAGTGATGCTAGCACTGGGGAGTGACTACAGATACAGATTAGCATTAGCAATGAGGTTTCCACAGAGACCATAATGAATCTATTGCTTGCAGACTCATATCATAACCCTATCAGTGAGTGGAAAGTGAGCTGATGTACTTCAGTTGTACAGCTGCATCTGGTGACCAGCTTTAAGTCAGAGTCTGGCACTTATTTTAGTCCACGTGTGGCCTGCCCATTATTTTATTCATCACTTCTATCAGTGCCTCTTTTTTTTAAATGGAAAGTTCTATAATTATTTCATCATATTTTACAATGTAATAATAGCAGAAATGAAGTGCACAATAAGTATTATGTGCTTGAATCATCCAGAAACCATCCCCACCACCCCAGTCTGTGGAAAAATTGTCTTCCACAAAACCGGTCCATGATGCCAAAAAGGCTGAGGACTGCTGCATTAAATGGTGAACTATTCTTGATTAGGGATTTGACTGTCGAAGAAGACAGACTTCTTGCCATGAAATCTAACATGGAAAGACTTTGCTTCACTTTGGCTAATGGATCCACTCACCTCGGCCTCCCAAAGTGCTGGGATTACAGGCTGAGTCACTGAGCCCAGCCAGGAATAAATCTTTCAACATGTTTATTGGTTGATTAAATTGCTTTAGATTTCTTTCTTAAAACTAGTGTGATAAGTGTATTATCACAATATTGACTTTGTGTGTAGCATTGTATGTGTATGTAAACACGTTGAAACTTCCTCTATAAATGAAGAGATGTCCATTTTGTACATCTGCATTTGTGAAAAAGAAAACTTCTAGAGATCTTGGCTTTGGAGGCAACTACATGTAGTGCCCCTTCATGATTTTTTTATCAATCTTGTCAAAAGACTTAGGTTGCTCATCATGGTATTTCAGATGACCACAGTTATAAAGCTGGGTATGCACACTTACCAACCTAGTGATATGGGTTTCTACATTTCCCCATTTGACCTATGTATTTATGAATACAGTTGGTATGCTCATAACTGTTATACTCATATGACTGTTATTAGTATACCTGAGTATTTATGCTTGTAAAAATATGTTATTATTGCCTATTTTATTATGTAAAGTGGCGTATGAAATGGTCTGCCATATTTTTTATATGTTTCTCAAATAAATGCCCATTTAAACTGTAAATAAATATCTTTTAAAAATTTTTAAAGCCATTTTTTTCTAAAACGATATTTTCAGGATTTTGACCTTTCAAGATTTAAACATTAGGGATTGTGGCATTCAGGATAGTGTCTCTCAGGATTATGTTAATCTCCCCAATAAATCACATAGGGTCAAAGTATATATTCAAGTTTTGAAAGGGATGCAAAAACTTCTTACTTGCATGACTTCAATTCAGGCTAGAGAAGAGAAAAATATACATGTCTTACCTATTTTTTTGTCTTCCAGATCTCCTGTACTTCAAGCAATTTTGAATCTTGCTCATAGCCAGTTCATGTTCCTTCTTTAAATATCTAATTCACCACCAAACATATTTCACAAATTTTTATGTAAAGTCAGCTGTCATGAAAAATACGATGTATTTTGGGTCCAGAGACACTGAGGTACTTAGAAATATTGGGAGAGGACACATAATGCTAGCTTCTTCCACATGCAGTTATCTGTCAGTGAGATGTTAAGGGATAAAAAAAGCTTACTAGTTTTCAGTCTCAGAATCAAGGCTGCCATCATGTGGGGAAATTAGAGGCAATAGTCAAGCCATTGTCAAAGACTGATTGATATTTCCAGAAATGGTGATTTACAGGGTACCCTGCTTTCTGTTTTTTCTTTGTGACCTATACCTACCCTGAAAACAACAAGCTTGAACTCTCTGACCTGCTCCTCCATGTCTTGACAATCTTGTAAAAGCCTTTCATTCTCTCCTCTTCCTGGTTTCTTATTATTTATAGCAGTTGCTATCACATTAAATCATATTATATACAGAATTTATTTTGCTTCTTAAAATTGACATTAGTTCCAATCCTAATTAGTCCACCTAGAATGTAAGCCCCATGAGGTCAGAGAACCTGTCTGCCCTGGTCACTGCTGTGTCCCCAGTTCCTAGAGGTAGTGGGTAGTACATGTAGATACCAGGGATAAATCTTTCAACATGTTTATTGGTTCATTTATCTGTGTAAGTGTCTAGTAGTATTGATTAAATTACTCTAGATTTCTTTCTTAAAACTACACTCTCACATCCAATGTGGTCTCTGCCTCTCCCCATCCTTTCTTTTACAGTCATATAAAATGTTCTGTTCATTCTGCATATACCTTTAAGGGAACCCAAATATCACAACCATTAAAAAAAAAAAAAAAGACAATTACTCCTTTAGACTTGTTTATCTTTTTACTTACTACTCTTTATCTTTCCTTCTACTCCCAGCTCACCTCATGTCTTAGAAGTGACTGTCCACTCTGCTACCTTGGCCCCTTTCTCTCCAAAATTCTCTGCAGTTTGATTTGTGCTATCTTCATATTTTATAAGTTTCCTTCATCAACATACATAGACAAATCTAAACTTGCCCATATTGTGAACGTTTCCCAGTTCACACCCATGCTGGCAGTGACTTCTGGCTTTGGTTTCAATAGCATGTGGGACATCTTCCTGAAGAAACTCTGGGACTGGCTGGTTTTATTTCTAACTCTGCAATTTATGGTTTATCACCCTACTTCTTCTCTTCTTATGATCCAGCTACAGTCACCAGCCAAAAAATAAATTCTTATAGTCCCATACTTACAATTTTTATTGTCCACAGTATCCCTTGGAAATCTTGTTTCAAAATTTAAGTTTTCTTATATCTACAAATATTCTAGGACACAGATTTTTTTCCCATTTGTGCTGATGTGACTGGTTAATCTAAAATTTGATTTTTAGAGAAAGATACTAAGTTGAAATTGAAAAAACTTTGGATTCCCAGCTCAAAGTTCTTCATGTATGTATTCATTTGACAAGTATTTTTGACTATCAGTTATGTGCAGACATCATTTTAGACTCTGAGGACACTGGGGTAAACCAGGTAGAGAAAGACCCTGCTTTTGTGGAACTTACTATCAATCTGAGTATTTATTGTTCAAGGGAATTTTTTTTTTTTTTTTGGACAGATATTTTCCGGGTCAGTTTCCTACTCCTATTGTCAAGTGATGCTCCTACCTCAGCCTTCTGAGGAATTTTTTTTAAGAACTTACGCTTAATTTGGTTTTAAATTAATATTGAATCTATTAAAGCCAAGTATTCAGAAACCTACTTCAACCTACAAATCTTATGAGTCTGTTTTTATGAGATATTATTATATAAAAATGAGAACAGTCTCTTCCATTTACTAACATTTGGTTAATTCAAGTTTAACAATTAGAACTTTCCTAAACAATTAGTTATAATCCTAGTTTAGGTAACTAAATTTCCTTAAACATTTTAAACCTCATTTACACATTTAATATATCTGTCTTTCTCAAACACCTTAAATGCCTTGTGAGGCAGATTTAAAGCCTAACATACAAGTCATTTTAACGACACAAGCAACTTAAAAAATAATAATCAAACATATACATGTACCAAATCAACCTCTCAACATTAATTAAAATGTACTTATGCCCTTCAATTTAATGTCTCAAATCTAAAATCAATTGTGTCAATTTAAAATTATAATCTTTTAAAGTATTTCACACTCTTTAAATTAAACAGCCAGAAAAGTCCAATGATATGAAAAGTACTCTTAAATATATTTCATAAAATTATTAAGAGTATGAGTTTGATTTATTTTATCTCTATTCTTAATTATTTAAACTTTCCTGGAGTAGCAAAGTCTCCAATACAATTAAGGTAAGTAATTTTACCACTCATGATGTTACTAGGTTGAAAAACAGAAATATCATCATGGTGAATTATTGGTCAGAGACTGGCCTGATTTGTATTTTTCAAAGATGGCTCCTGATTGCTGGGTGGAGAAGGACTGAGGGGCATCTGGAGGATATCAGTCTGGTAGTGACTCCTTGGTTCTGTGCAACTCTTCATCACATTTTCATGGAAGGGATTTTATCTGATTCTCTCAGCTACTTCCTATTATCTCCTAAGACTCTGCTCCTTCTTGTGCCCCTCTCTTCTATTCTTTCCCCTACTGCAAGCCCTTTTAACTCCTTTTCTGGTCATTTGATTTTTATATCTTTCCAGTTCTACTACTGGAGATGGGGTAGTGGGATGCTTTAGATTATGGAGGTGAAGGAAAATCTGCTCCCAGGAAAAGGAAGAGTTAGAGGAGAAAAAAGAAAAAAAAAATAAAGAAAGAATTCTTTACACATAGACATTGACAAAAATCCAAAAGTATACAAAGTATATGTTAACCTAGGTTATCTTTGTGGAACAAGACTATGGAGGACTTTGACTTTCTGCTGTATAACACAGGTGTTCTTGACAAGAAATGTATACTATTTTGATAACCGGATAAGCAAAAGTAAAAATAATTAAAAGAAATGCAATCAAGGGGATTAGTGTGACAATAGAATCAGAAAAGTGAAATGAATCTTGATGAAGAATTAAGCCCAACCATTTTTTTAAAGTGCTATTATTATTACTATTTTATCAATACATAGTTATAGAGTGAAAATACTTTTGCAATAGCACAATTTGATGTGTCTTTTCAGTGTGATTGTGAGTGATAGTCACTGTGAGTAGGCTCCTACATACTACAGTGTTTTGGGAGTGATTGATTCTGTAGTGTAATAGCTGCAGTGGAAGTAAGACCAATTGGAGTTTTGTAGCTCTCATGGAAAAAGCAGCAGTGTGATAGACAAGTAGACACCAGATTTTGGCAAGAAGCACCACAAACTACTTTCATAGGGTCTTGCAGCAAGTAAAAAGGAAACTATTACTTGCTTTAGAAAATTTGATATAATTATGGAATAATCCATAATGGCTTTGTTGATTAGAATAATTGCACTTTAACTTATTTAGGAAGAAAATGGAAGCTTCTAGATCATATTAATCTACTTAGACAGTATAATTATCTCATGTTAACTTAGTATTTTGAAGTTGCAGTCAAATTCTCTTACAAGGGACACAGTGCTGAGTGTGTTTAGACTGATGACATCCATATCACTGAATTGGATAAACTGAATATTGTGACTCCTTAGCTTAAAAAAAAAAGGAGCTCTTTAAGGGCTGCTTGGATTGGCCTGGGAAAAAAAAGTTTCAAGACTTAAGCTGTTGAAGGAAAGCTTCCTTGATAAAACTGTCTGAGCATTTTATATATCTTAACTCAGCAACCTGTACTTCAAAGCCTCCAAAGGAACTCTGACAACCCAGCTAGATAGCTTATACCCTCATAAGTAGCTAACTCGCTCACTGGCCTAATCTGGTTTGATGGTAGCCCAAGTGGTTGAACAAGATCCTGTGGTTAGAACTTCCCATCCAAGTAAAGACTAGGTTATGTACTCCATATGGGCTGGTATAGCACATGAATTTTACGTATTTGCATTATGTTGTACCTGGAACAGGACTATAGAAGAAAAGGGACCATAAATGTCTGTCGGAATGAATGCATGAGGAATGGATGAATGATGGGATAAATAATAGGCCCTTACAATTTTTTTGATTGGAGATTTTAATGAAATCTATTATTCTACACACATGAACTTGTAAGTAAATATGATATGGCTAAGTTGGTCAGTTTTTAATATAGTCAAATTTAAGCTATTTCTTTGAGGCTGAGTAACTCATACAAAATACACTTTTACTGATTCAGATCATTGTGTAATTATGCTGATAATCCATGACTTGATCATTCATTAATATGGTGCAAAAGCTGATTTGACTGCCTACTGACCAAGTGCAGTGGAAATATATGAAACTAGACTTTTTCTGTAATCTGCTGCTTTGTCGGCCTTAGAATTGTGGCCACATTTACAGAAAGAAAATCAGATTAATGAGATGATATTTCAAATACTGTAACAAAATAGGATATATATTTTCTATATGTAGCACTTTCTTGGCCCAGATACTCTTGAGTAACTGTTGGGAAATTTCTGCAAAGTACATAGAGAATTGGTCCTATTGTATGCGTCTTTATGGTATTATATACCGTCCAGGTTAGGAGACCACATGTCCAAGTCACACTGGGACCAGTTTTCCAGTTTAAATTTCAGCACAAAGGATTTACTGGAGATACTGGGAAGATTTCTTGACAGAGTTATTTAATACTAGAATGAGTTATTGGAAGCAATTGCAGATTCTCTTGGCAGACTCTGAATATAGTTCAGTTTCTCCTCTGTCCTGGATAGTTTGGGTGGGCCTACCTGAAAGCAGAAGGGCAAACCAGACTGGTCCTTCTAACCCAAAGTTGTGTGATTCATTATAACACAAAAGAATGCCCCAGTACGTAAGCAATTTAGTAGTTCTTTTCTGTGTATTCAAATAAAAGCCACACACTATGTTGGCCATTTAAGCTCTAACTTGGCTGACTGCCCCCTGCGTGAAGACCTTCATTATTGAGTTGTGTTTTCATTCACTCTAAACTTTTTCTCCTGGTTGGAAATATATGTGCTTGGCCTCAGCTCACAGCGAAATTATTTAATGTATAACTCTGAACTTAAAATGCTGAGTTAAGTAGTGGTAGAACAAAATAAGCTTTTTTTCTTATTTGTGAAGCAAATTATGCTCTTCAAGAGAGGTGAATGCTTATTTCCAAGCTGACAGTATTATTTCAAAAATATCTATATAATGAGAATTTAGGGAGAAAATAAAGTAATAACTAGAATTGAAATTATGTAGTAAAAGTGTTAAATATGTAAATTTTTTGCTCTAACTATTGTAGAATTTTCAAGACATCTAGAAAGATCATGTACTTCTCTTATTTTGGAAAATGGTGCTTTCTATATTTTTGTTTTAATTTTCTGAACTAAAAATGTCCTGAAAATGGATAGCAAATTTTAATGTGTTGTAGAGATGTTTTTAATGCAGTGTGCATATTCAACTTTAAACCACCTGAATATTCAAATGAAATAAGATCAATTCCAACTCTACTTCTGTTTCCCCTACGTATATAGAAAACAGATTATATTAGTGTATAGTTCTTTTAAAATAAGGTAGACATTTTAAGCAAGATGAGAATTGGGACTGTTTATATAGGAGTCTTTTTTTTGTGGGCCAGCTCAATGATTAAACTTTTAGTATCTAAACTTTTAGTATCTAAACTTAACACATAGAGCGTATATAAAGTGGGTAAGTTACATTTATTATGAGGGCCATAACTTCTCAGTTTCCTGTATGTTTGAATTTGAAACTTTAATGTTGTACTAATGGAATTTTGTGTTTTTTATGGTATGCACAAGTCTGCTAGACAGATGCTAAAAGTGCCAAAATGGGGCCAATTGTAATCTAAGAGTGTTCTATAAAAGTGATGGCAGAGTTTAGGCATCTTGTTGAGGTCACTTTTTTGGTTTTTGACAAAGCTGGCTTAGCTGAGTAGTCTTCAGTATGTGAGAAGAATGTTCATATCAGTCAAAGAGCATCTTTCAGTCTTATTTGAGTACAGGTTGTCATAACTTTACAGACTGCTAAATAGCTATGTGCAGAGCAAATAGCTGCATATTTTATCACTTGTTACCATCAAATTCCTTTATTATTTGTAAATGAAAAATATACTGGCTACAAGGAAAAATAACCTTAAAAACCTTAACCTTAAATGTAGAGAAAATTTGTCTTGATATTTACTTTTCTTGCATGATTCTCATGAGTTTTTCAGAGGAACAAGTATGTCCGCAATATTTGTTAAAATACAGGACAAAGTTAACTTTGTTCTCTCCTTGGGGGTTTAGTTGTTTGGTCTTGCTGGCTATGCTATTATTTTAAATAATGAACAGAGTTCTATATGGCTCTAAGTTGACCAAGAGTAGGCAGTGGTTGATTTATTAAGTCTTCTCTCCCTAAACTTCCCCTCCTTCATTCCACAGGTTTTTTGTAATGTCTACAGACTTCTACTTATCCTGACCTAGGCTTAGGAAAAGCTGAGTTGATTAATACAGAATTTCTGTCTACAAAAAGAGCTCAGTCTTTGGGGCAAATAAAAGAAAATCAGTCACTTATTGATTCAGTTGAAGGTATAATGAGTGGAAGAGAGACACAGAAGAAGAGCCTTCATCCTTTCTTAGGATGGTAGCAGGAAGATGAGAGTTATGAGGAAAGTAGTTAAAAAGAGCTTTAAAAGTCAGGTAGCAATGAGATTGAGTCTGGGATGTGGAAATGTAGAAGTTGCCTATACAAATGAATGTGAGAAAAAAAGAAATTTGGTTAGGCAGAGGGCTAGGAGGTGAAGTTTGTGAATACGGGATGACTTGGCCTTCCACACAGGGAGAACAACTTAAATTCAAGTATGGACAAATATGTGTGAACTCTACTGGGAACTGTAGACAGGTCAAATGGTTAGAGAAAGGATAATGGGAAATGAAAATATTCCAGGTTATGAAAGGCCTCATATGGCCTACAGAGAAAATTGGATTTTATCTTAAAAGCAATTGAAAGTTACCAAATAATTTAAATCAGAGCAGTAGCCCAGTTATATGTGTATAGGAAAATGATTCTAGTAGCAATGTAGATAGAGGATGAATTTGAGGGACATGAAACAATTAAGGATGGTGTTATAATAATGCAGGGTTCTCAGAGGCAAAGAGTGTCTAAAGTCTAGGTAGGTAGCACAAATTATTAAACTGGGCCAATTTTAGAAACTGGAGAACTTGGACTTAAAGCCTATATAAATAAAGGGAGCAGGCACCACTTAGCTTTAGCCAATTGTTGCCATTGCATAAATAATTACCATAAGATTGAAATACTGCCATGCACCTTCTCAGACCACAGTGCAATAAAAACAAATATCAATACCAACAAAGTTCCCCCAAAACCCACAAAGACATGGACACTAAATTGCATGATACTAAACAACTCTTGGGTCAACATGGAAATCAAAACAGAGGTTAAAAGATACCTAGAAACAAATGAAAATGAAGAAACATCTTACCAAAACCTCTGGGATGCCATGGAAGCAGTACTAAGAGGGGAATTCATATCTCTATGAACACACATGAAGAAAATAGTATGATTACAAGTTAATAGCTTAACAGATCAACTAAAGAAGCTGGAAAAGTAAGACCACCAAAACCCTAACTTCAGCAGAAGAATCCAGATCACCAAAATAAAAGCCCAAATTAAGGACATAGACGACAAAAAAATAATACAAAAAATCAACAAAACAGAAAGCTGGTTCTTTGAAAGGATAAACAAGATTGATGGTCCCCTAGCTAGACTGACCAAAAAAAGAGAAAAAGCCCAAATAAATACAATCAGAAATGCAAAAGATCAAGTCACAACTGACCCTGAAGAAATACAAAAGATTATCAGAGACTACTATGTACACTTGTATGGAAACAACCTTGAAAACCTAAAAGAAATGGGGGACTTTCTGACATCACACAACCTCCCAGGTTGAAACAAGAAGAAACCGTGACCGTAAATAGACCAATAATAATCCAGGAAATTGACTATGTCAAAGAAAACTTCCTACCAAAAAAAGCCCTGGGACGGATGACTTTCCAGTAGAATTCTACAAAATATGCAAGGAGGAACTGATACCAATCCTACTGAAAGTATTCCAGGCAATTGAGAAAGATGGAAACCTCACCAAATCATTTTATGAAGCTAACATCACATTGATACCCAAACCAGGTAAAGATCCAATAAAGAAAGAGAACTTCAGGCCAATATCCTTGATGAACATAAATACTAAAATTCTCAACAAGATTCTAGCAAACTGGATTCAACAACACATCTCAAAAATCATCCACCATGACCAAACAGGCATAATCCCTGGGATGTAGGGTGGTTCAACATTTGCAAGACCATAAATGTAATTAAATACATCAACAGGTGTCAAAACAAAAACCACATGATTATAACATTAGAAGCAGAAAAAACTTTTGATAAAATCCAGCACCCCTTCTTGATAAAAACCCTCGAACATCTAGACAAAGATGGAACATACCTCAAAATCGTAAGAGCCATCTATGAGAAACCCACAGCCAGCATACTGCCAAACAAACAGAAATTGGAACCATTCCCCCAGAAAACTGGAACAAGACAAGAATGCCCACTCTCACCTCTCCTTTTCAACATAGTTTTGGAAGTCCAAACTAGAGCAATCAGACAAGAGAAGGAGATCAGTTGTATCCAAATAGGAAAAGAGGCAGTCAAGTTATCCCCCTCTGCAAATGACATTCCATACTTCAAAAACCTAAGATAATCTGTCGAAAACTTCCTTGCACTGATAAAAGACTTTGGCAAAGTCTCAGGGTATAAAATAAATGTGCAAAAGACAGTCACATTTCCATACACAAACAATAAACAAACCCAAATAAAAAGCACAATCCCATTTACAATAGCCACAAAAAAATGAAATATCTTGGCATCTCCCTAACCAGAACTGTGAAAGACCTTTATAATAAAAACTACAAAACACTGCTCAAAGAAATCAGAGATGTCACAAACAAATGGGAAAATATTCCATGCACATGGATTGGAAGAATCAACATTGTTAAGATGTTCATTCTGCCCAAGGCAAATCTACAGATTTAATGCAATACCCATTACGTTCGTTACCAGCAGTATTCTTCTCAGACTTGAAAATGACAATTCAGGAATTCATATGAAAACATAAATAACCATGAATAGCCAAAACAATCCTCAGCAAAACAAAACCAAAACAAAGCGGGAGGTATCACACTCTCAGAATTTAACCTTTATTATAAAGCTATAATAATCAAAAAAGCCTTGTATTAATACAAGAACAGGCATATCGACCAATGGAACAGAATAGAGATTCCAGAAGCAAAACTTCAATTTCTCAACCAACTCATCTTTGACAAAGCCTCCACCACCAATCACTGGGGAGAAGAGAACCTATTTAGTAAGCGGTGCTAGGAAAACCGGCAGACCACATGCAGAAGATTAAAACAAGACCCCTACCTATCCCCATACACAAAAATCAACTCTAAATGGATCAAAGACCTAAACATAAAACCTCAAACCATAAGAACCTTAGAAAATGCAGGAGACACCCTAATGGAAATTGGAACTGACAACCAATTCCTGATCAAAACCTCAAGTGCCCAGGCCATAAGAGATAAGATAGACAAGTGAGAACTCATCAAACTGACAAGCTTCTGCAAAGCCAAGGAAACCATCAAGAGACCAAGGAGACAGCCCACAGACTGGGAAAAAAATATTTGCCAACTATATGTCTGACAAAGGCCTAACATCTAGGATCTACAAGGAACTCAAATGTGCCGAAAAGAAAAAAGCAAACAGCCCCTTTACAAAGTGGGCAAAATATAGTAATAGACACTTTTCAAAAGAAAACAAACAAGCAACCAACAGATACATGAAAAAATGCTCAGCCTCACTAGTCATCAAAGAAATGCAAATTAAAGGTACAGTGAGATAATACCTAACTTCAGTCACGATGGCCATCATCAATAACTCAAAAAACAACTGATGCTGGAGAGGATGCATGAAAAGGGAACACTTCTACACTGTTGGTGGGAGTGTAAACTAGTACCTCCGTGGAAATAGTGTGGCAATTCCTAAAAGATCTAAAAATCGATCTTTCATATGACCCTGCAATCTCCCTACTGGTAATAAACCCATAGGACCTCAAATCACTCTATGAAAAAGATACCTGCATACGTATATTTATTGCAGCATTGTTCACAATAGCAAGAACATGGAACCAACCGCACTGCCCATCAAAACAGGACTGGATAAAAAATATGTGGTACATATACATGATGGAATACCACACAGCCATAAAGAAGGAAAAGATCATGAACCTCACAGCAACCAGGATGGACTTAGAGTCTATTATACTGAGTGATCCATCACAGAAACAAAGAACTGAGTATCATATGTTCTCTCTCATAAGTGGACCTTGAACAATTATCGTAATACTATAAGAAAAAGATTGGCAGTAGTAGGAAACTGCTGGGGGTGGGAGATAGGGGATTGGCAGTAGTAGGAATCTACTGGAGGTGGGGGCACGCTTCAACAACAAGGTTACCTGCAGAATGAACATTTATATACCTAACCCAGAATTGTACCCCACATCTTTTTTTTAAAGCAGGATTTATTGAGAGGAGAGAAAAACTCCTACAGTGGGAGGGGACCCAAGGGGGTTACCCTAGAAAGCACATTTATTATGTTGGAGACCTGAAGGCCCTCCTAAGCAAGACATAAAATACAAAAAAACATGAAGAAGAAAAACACATCTGACTTAATCAAAATAAAAATTTTGGAGGACAAAGGCTACCATAAACAGTATTAAAAGGTAAGCCACTATCTGGGAGAAAATATGTGGTTTACTATCCACAGCTGGAAATAACTCCTCCAATGAGTAAGAAGGAGACAAACAATCCACAACAAAATCAGCCAAAGGGTATGAACAGGCAGTTCCCTGAATGGGAAATACAGTTGGTCAATACATATGAAAATATGCTTAATGTGGATATAAAATATGAATATGAAAATATGTTTAACCACAGTGCAATAAGATAAACAAAAAATTAAAATATGAATTGTCTCCTTCATCATTACTTTGGCAAAATAAAAATGTGATAATATCAAGAACAAGTACCGGTATGGGAAAACAGGAACTCTTACATTGCAGGTCTGAATCTACTTGATAGGACCGTTTTAGAAGACGTCATTCTCAGTATCTATCACAACAATGTTTGCCTGCTCCATGATTCAGAAACTCTGAAGTATCTACTAAGGAGAAATGGCAAATCTGTTGTCCCTTCCAGCATTGTTTGCAATGGCAAGAAATTAGAAAGAATCAATGGCTCATCTAGTTAAATAAACTGTACATTTATACTGTGAAATACTACACAGACTTAGCATATACAAGAATGAGGTAGATCTACTGGTGTGTGAGATCTGTTGCTGTGAGGTTCATGATCTTTTCCTTCTCACATCAGTAGATCTGATTGAGTGAACAAAACAAATTGCCCAGCAATACATAGAGTATTAACCCAATTACATAAAAAAGGAAAAAGACATGAAGTCATACTAGGTGCAAAAAAGCCTAGAAGTATGCATACAAAAGGGATAACAGTATTAACTATGGGGAAAGGTTGAGGTTGAAGAAGGGAATTGCATTCAAACAAGACTTTACATATAATTTAAAATTTTTCAACAGCATCCATTCATGCATTTATGAATTACTTATATAATCAAACATAAATAAAAGTATTTCAGTAATGGAAGAAACTTGAGCCTGCTTTTTCCTAAGGAGCAATCAATAGAAAGGAAAAAGGAGAAAATACAGGAGTTAATTGACAGAGGAAGGTCCCCAAAAGATGGGAAAGAATGACTACAATCTAAAATTCATTGGAGGAGATGAGCTTTGAGTAGGAGGAGGGCCAATCTCTAGGACCAGAGGGCAGGAGGAATAGGTGATGGAGGGGGATCTGATGGAGATACAATTTTATATGTGGGGGTGGAGGTTAGGTGTGGAGAGAGGAACTGAGGAATTTCCTTATGATTACCACCATTTTCTCTTTTTAGTCACCGTTTGTCCCCCACAACCCTAGTGGCCTGTTCTCCTTACTGTAGATAACAGTAAATATAAACGACTGACTTCCCCACCTGTTCACCTCGAGCACATTTATGTTAATGGTATTCATTACTATTGAGCTCTTTACCCTTGTCAGCTGTGTAAAGAATGGCTTGTTACTGCCATCTTGTATACTCCCACAAGTCCTGCAATGCCTCACAGAAAACAAGACTGCAGTAACAGGTCATACTGATGATCCAATTTCTGTTGTTCAAAAGGATCTGAGGAACTGCTTTCCGACGGCTTGCTTTAGTCCTGGTATATTCTGTACTCAAGGGTTTTTCTGCTTCCTGTGTACTCAGAGGACTGTACTCCCAGCTTTCTGCTCAGAGAAGTCTATGGAAACAACCCCCCAGTGGCATGCTATGGAATTTTTTTTCCAGCCTCACAAAGCGCTCTGTTGTTCCTCTTGAACAGTCAGCTAACTGTGAAGTTAAGGAGACATGGTGGAGTGGAGAGCACTTCTGCCCTCTCCCTCTCCTTTAGATTTTAAGAGCCTTCCAGCAGCTTGACCCTACCTTTTATGTAAAATATATTTAGCCACTCATTACAAGTTGCAATTCCTTTGTGGTCCTCGGCTTCCAGATAGAGAATTGAAAAGAGGTTTTAGATGTAGTCATCAAAGGAAATTGAAGAAAATGTCTGCATTCTTTTTTCCTCTGCTCTGAATCTTCTGACTCTCCTAGGGGCTGTTCCCCAAGTCCCTGGCACTTTCTCTCTTTCATATCTGCCTTCAGGAGGAAACCCTAATTCTTTTCTGTTTTCTAACCTATTTCTATCCTATCACTAACATGCTCATGATAAAGTCACATCCTTTGTTTCTCTCTGAATGAGTGATACAGTTTTTTGTTGTTGTTGTGGCTAATTTTCTTTCCTGTTTTAACCATCCTAGATAGTGGTGTTATAAAACAATACGTTGTAAGATTTTACCATATGATTAATGAATATCAAGATACTCCAGATGAAAGTATGGTAAATCTGCACTACGTTCATACCTGTAAAATGCTTACTACATACTATGTCAGCAACAAACATGTTTAAAGTGAGAACAAATGACAAGTACATTGATTGTATATAACTTAAACTGTTATATTGATCTTAATTTGTTTATTCTAATTAGTCCTCACATTTCTAAAAAATACAACCAGTAAACTCAATCTCTAAGGTGTCCATGTTATTTTTTTCCTATGAATTTCTGGAAAGAGCAACTTTGGGATGACTATTTAACTGAATATGATTCTAATGAACACACATGATTATTAACTTTAGAGAAAGACTTGCTTCAAAACTTAATTAGGTAGGAGAAACAATATTATATTTGGAATCAGATAGACCTTAATGTTACTTTTATTATGTACGATGTGTGACCTTGATATAGTTAACTTCTCTAAGGCTACATTTTCTCATCTGTAAAGTGGGGGGTAATAGAAGTCTCAGAAGAGATTCTCTAGAGAATGAAAAAGGAAGAATACATTTAAGAGAAAAAAAACCAATGAGTTCAGTTCTTATCAAACTGCATTTGAAGTGCTGCAGAAAAATTTAGATTATACATTTTGATTGATCTTTAAGACTAGAGATGTTTTAGTTTATTGAGATCATATTGGTAATGGCACTTACCAAGATGATATTTCACCTCTACTATTCGTAAACTAATAGTAGGATACGTCTCACACAAGATTTTGTGAACAATATTTCCTCCTGTTTGCACCATATCTCTTCTCATGGTGTGTTCCTAGAATACTCCCCACAAGGTGTTTGCCCAACCAAGACCAGCCTCACCTCTGCTTTCATGCCTCTCTAGTGACCAGTAGTCAACACTCAGCTACAATGAACCTGCATAAACCCATCGGCAGCCCTCTATGGCAAAATGAACTTGGCATTACTTAGCTTACTGTTTAGCTAAGTAGTGGTCCAACTTATATATTCTACCTCCTTTTCTGCTCCATTTTCCTCATTTCTTTATGATTGATCACAATCAGACCACATCTTTTTGCTTTGAATTCTCAGCTCCTAGGTCTCACTAGATTTTTGTGTATTTGTGATGTAAATAAAGCCATGATGATGAGTGATTAGCAACTCCATGAGATGTATTTTTCTTTAACTTTCTATTCCAAAAGGCAATTTTCCCCCTTAATTACTGTCCATTAAAAGTTAAGTATGTTTGAATTTCCCCAGAATGGGCAAATTGTCTTCCATCGCACACAAAATTGAAATCAAGTTAGAAGGTCTTGTTCAGCAAATAATCTTGAGACTAGAAATATAGAGCAAAAGGCTTGTAACTCAGATATAAACTATAGCTCCACATGGTCCAGTCATTGTACAGTGTCACTTTGAAGGTATACAGAAGTCAGTTTTATTCAGGCTCTCAGGAATGGCAAGGGGCAGTGGAGAATTTTTCTCCACTGCTGCTTCTCTCAGCATCCTCCACACTGATGGCACCCACCTGCCAGCTCCCCCACCACCCTGCAGTTCTCTATCTCCCACTCTTCACTCTCTTTCAAAACTCTTGAGACAGTTCCTCCCCATAAAGGTAGGTCCTTTGTCTTTTCACTTCTGTGCCTGTCTTACCCATTTCTTCACATGGATTCTTGGCTCTCTGTTTCTATCTATTCAGATGGCTGGAGGATTCAGAACTCCCATTCATACTTGCAAAGAAAAGGATGGAGTCTCCAGGAGAATACAGTTTTCTCACTTAGTCTTTTTAATGAGAAATCTTTGTAGAACACTTTCTGTAAATTCCCCATCTATCTCCAGACATATTTATAAATAAGTCATTAGGGTTTTCAAATTATAGGTTAATGTGTAAATCAGAAGAAGATATAGGTGCAATATACACACATATTCATATATATAAAGATGTTTATCTTGTTAATTATTTTGTTGGAACTTGCATTGTACATTTCTTGTGAACAAACTTTTTTTCTCCTGTAAATTCACATAGCACACAATACCAGGTTTCTCATATAATGGATGCTTAAGAAGTATGGTTGATCAATTTATTGACAGAGAATTCAGTGGTACAATTTTAGAAGAAAGTATTTTCTATTTTCCTTTTTATCCCTACAAACGAAATCCAAAGTAACCAGTTCAGATTTCATGCAAGATTCTGTTCAAATACATTTCTATAGACAATGGATTTTCCCACATTATTGTATAAAACTTTGTTGTTTCATTTTAGGTGCCTCTGTAGGTGGTCATCTGAAAATGATTATTATTTAGTTAATATAAGTGTTTATTCTCAAGGGTCATGGAAAAATATCTGTCAGAAATGCTACAGTAAGCATTTTTCATAATATAAATAAGATAAAAATGTAGCCTTCGCTTTTTAATATGGTATGCTGGACTTCAAACTGTAACATATTTGAGAACTGGATTGTGTTCAGAAGAGGTCATTTTCTTCTATTGAAGTTTCATGCATTTCTGTTATGTTTTCAGATTTAAGCTGCTTATTATTAATGCTAAAACAAAATGGTTTCTTCAGAAACTTGGGAGATAATAAACATTTTTATTTAGAGAGCACATTGGTCTGGATTTGGCCCATGAGCTTATGGATGTGAAACCACTTAATGTGCTTAAGATCTTGGAGATCCTTTCAAGAAAGGAATACTGTTTGGATTATATATACTCCATGATATGTTTGCTTCTTGCAAAGTTTGTTTTGAAGTAGTTGGGACAAGACTGTGAACAAATCCCTGAGAATCATAGAACTGGAAAGAATCCCAAGAGGCCCTCTTGCTTAGCCTCTGTGTTCATGGAAGAGAATTTGCAAATCATTCCAGACAGGGGGCTGCCGATCCTGGTTTTGTTAGATCTCCAAGAGTGGGAAGTTTCTTGTGTCAAAGTGACTGTTTTAGAAGAAAGAACCCAACATTCTTGTTTCCCTATTATATTTTAAAATGTATGAAATGTGAATAAGGATGGGCAAGATATCCATTCTGTTTCCTGGTTAGTTGATGGTATGAGGGCATTGCTTATGACATTTCAGAACTTGGAAGATGCTTATATTTAGTTTAGTTTTTTGTTGTTGTTTTTTAAAATTAGTGTTACTCTCTCAGCGTTTATCTGAGTCGCTTTATAGCAGGAATTGTAAAACTCAGCATTCCCTATATAGTTTGGATTGTTATCCCCTCAAAATCTCATGTTGAATTGTGACCCCTGATGTTGGGAGGTGAGGCCTAGTGAGAGGTGTTTGGATCATGGGAGAGGATCCCTCTAGAGTGACTTGGTGCTGTTCTTGAGGTGATGAGTGAATTCTTGCTCTAATAGTAGTTCACATGAGAACTGGTTGTTTAAAAGAGCCTGGCCCCTTCTCCTCTCTCTCTTACTTCCACTCTCACCATGTGACATGCCTGCTCCTCTTGTCTTCTGCCATGATCGTAAGCTTCTTGAGGCCTCATCAGAAGCTCAGCAGATGCCAGCACCATGCAGAACTGTGAGCCAAATAAATGTTTTTTCTTTATAAATTACTCAGCCTCAGGTATTTCTTTATAGCAACTCAAAATGGACTGATAAAATTCTATAGAGGGTAGGCAGTTAATCTGAAATAAACCAATGAGGGCTTGTAGGCAGTGGTGGTGTCTGTGCTTACATTGGGAAGCTTGGTCCTGGGACTAAGAGCTTCAGATTGAATTAAAAACAAAAAAAAGACAGCACTGACCAAACAATATGCACTTCTACCTGTATTCTGCCTGTGGGTCTCTTTTTTGTGACTCTAATCCAATAACCAATGTGCCCATTGGTGTATAAATTACCACTTAATCCCTGTTTGCAATTTTATTTTTCTCACAAAAACATATTTTGGGTGAATAGGTTAACTTTTTCTAATTGGAAATTCCTTTCCAAAAAATACCTAATGGTTTGACTTGGGTTGACTAAGAGTAGCCATGTAATCTACCTTATTTTTCTATCAGGATTTACAACTAAATCAGTATGTCATAGAAGTGAGGCTGTAAACGACCTAAGAAAGATCTTGCCAGAACATGCTTTTGGAAGGGACTAGACTCAAATGCCTTTGAGCAGGACCTCCATATTGCATACCTTCAGGAGGCAGGATTCACAGTTTACATGAGTGTCTGGGCACAGCACAACTCTGAAGGACTGTTGACATTCACATGGATACACTGTGATTGGGATTATGTATTGTGCAGTGCTGCAGCCCTTCTTTCATGTCCAGGCAAGGAACATACCTTTGGGAAGCAGCTGAATCTAAGAAACCAGGGTGTGTTGGGGACCATGGCAAACTAGAGAACACATGTCCCATAGAAAAGCATTCACATGTAGATAAGTTTAAACATTCCAGTAGGCATGTCTCACTGCCAGCTTGAGATCCCTGGTCTAAAGCAAGGGGCAAGAGACATCTTTCAGACCACTCTAGAAACTTTGTATTAGTTGTGACTCTTGGTTGCATATAATTGAATCCCAGCTCAAAGAAAAGAGAGGATTCCTTCTCTCACATAACAGGGTTAGCTTGGGGAATTGAAGGGAATGATGTAAAAATCAGGGCCTACACTACTTGAAGTGGGAACCTGACACAGCAGTGTTCCTTCACCCATCTGACCTTTGCTTGGTCTTGTTCCCTCGTGCAGAAGGGCAGGGGATATGGCCGCTGGTGGTCATGGTTCAGGGACCCCAGCAAAAAGAGAGCTTTTCTTTCTTCTCAAAATCTATACAGGAGACACTGTTATTTTCCTTGCTTCAGGCATGCCATCAGCCTTTTGGAACAGTAGCTGCTACAGATGGGTCAGGGGTCAAGGAAACGGAGATGCGAATGAGGTAGCAGGATGGGCCAGGCCTGAGTCATATGCCCCACCCACCTACCTGTGCCTCCTGAGCTTGTAGAAGTAGGTGGGGAGCCTATTACCAGAAGAAGAGGGACTTGCTAGGCAGAAAAGTATGCCTCTCAAAGTCTCCTGCTCTGTCAGATTCCCCAGAGATTCAGACCTCTCCACTTTTTTCTTCTCTTTTATAGCGCAGGGAATGTCTCGTGACCAAAAGCTTGCTGGAAATTTTACAACTTCCATGTTCATTTGGCTTAGCAGATGAAAATGTTTTATATATGGCAAGGCTGAATTGTGTTAATTGTGAGTTGTTATTGTTTTAGGTTCAAATGCCTCTTAAACATTTACACTACTAAATGTATGCACTCTGAGATGTTCTGAAAGTGGAACTGTTGAGTGTCACCTGCCACATTCCTCTATAAAAAACAATGGGCAAGCCGGGCTCGGTGGCTCAGCCTGTAATCCTGCACCTTGGGAGGCTGAGGTGAGTGGATTGCCTGAGCCTGAGGGTTCGAGACCTGCCTGGGCAACTTGGTGAGACCTCATCTCTATAATAAATCAAAAAATTAGCCAGGCATGGTAGCGCACGCCTATAGTTCCAGCTACTTGGAAGGCTGAGGCGGAAGGATCACAGGAGTCCAGCAAGTGGAGGCTGCAGTGGCCGGGAGCGGCCCCTGCACTCCAGTCTGGGCCATGGAGTGAGACTCCAACTCAAAAAAAAAAAAAAAAAAGACAATGGGCTACACACAATTGCTGCTTGGAACTGCCTATGAGGGACTGAATAACTTCATTCTAGAAAGTGGGCTACAGCAGACAGAAATGACCTGAGTATTTCACAATAACTGAGTTTCGCCTACTCAGGATCTCAGAACTGTGTGAAAGGCAAGTTGGAGTGAGGGAATAATTGTATGCAAAATATATTAAATAATCTAATTTTTACTCTATTCCATATTTGTCTTGTTGACATTAAGTAAAGATTTTTAGTCATCAACATGAATATAGCATCTTTCTGTTAGCTTAAAAAATTATGTCCTTGATGCTAATTGTTTGGTTTATTTGTGTTTTCCAATGACCTAATTTGTTTTGTTTCTATAAACAGTTTAAAATATATACACGTGTGCATTTTCCTTTGATTTTTTTTTAATGTTTCTGAAGTCTAAACTGTTAAACTATTAAACTAAGTCTTATCTTTTAAGGTACCACCTCACCTCCCCTCCCCTCTCAAAAATGAAGTCAGCCCTATTCGACTTTCTGATTGCAGCCTGATCTTGAGTCAAACAGCAGTTTAAGCATAGTTTGTATAACTATTTTTCAGAAATACCTTAGAGAGAATTCTTTGGTTGGACAAAATTTAGTTAGAGGACCTCTGATGACATCTATGATCAAATCCATGATCCTTTTACTGTATAAAATCCATGATCTTATTACTGTACTTTTTTCTTTTTTCAATAATGCTGCCTCTTCAAATTTGAGGCACTATAATTAATTTTTTTGGCTTAGTGAACTAAATTATTATTGCAATAGTAATTTGTTGGTTTCATTTAGACCATTTTTAAATTTTAGAACATTTTAATTATCCCCAAAAGAAGCCACCGTACCGATTAACAGTCACTCCCTATAAATCTCCATGAGATTTTCTTATTCTAGACATTTTGTATAAATGGAATGAAAATATTTGGACTTTGTGACTGGATCTTTTCACTTAACATAAAGTTTTAAGGAGATTGTATAAGAAGATTCTTAAAGCCTTCGCATCTGGAAGTAAACAAAATGAAGTCACTGTGTAGATACTCCAGACAACCTATTAGTTAGAGTCTAGTTAAACAAATAAAGAGTAATAAAAGTGAAAAACTAACCTTTAAAATGATTTGTATTTTATTCTAGCATGCAAATGTGAAGTGCATGGAATAATACTTCAATTTATAATCTCCAAGAAGGTAGAAGCTTTATTTTTGTTGTACTCATACCAATATTAAAAGATAAGAAATGATAAAATATCTTAGTGTTATAATTTAAACTTCCAGGGAAAATGCATTTTGCAAAAGAAGGAAAGAATTTCTACAATGGAAATTTCATCTACTCACCAAACTCCTGTTTTATAAAGAGTTGATTTATTTACATATCGGGACTCTATGTAGCTGAGATGGATTAAGTAGTAGCCAGCATTGTTGATTTTAGGAAGTTCAGAAATATTTCTGAACAAAAATGTACATCTCACTGTTCATTACTGAAATTTATCTTTAGCTCTTCATTCCTTTCATTAATTACTATATCCTCTGTCTTTTAAAAATACTGCTGAAAAGATAGTGAACATATCTAGTTACCCCAGCAACTTAGGATAGATTCTTCTTTACCATTTTACTGTTATAACAGCTTTGTTAAAATGTAATTCAAATACTAAAAAAATTATCTTTAAGTATACAGTTCAGTAGTTTTCCTGAAGTACAAATATGCAACTATCGATCACCATTATTTAATTTTAGAACATTTTAATTACCCTTAAAAGAAGCCTCATATCATACCCACTAACAGTCACTCCCCATAAGTCTCTATGAGATTTTCTTATTCTAGACATTTTGTTGTTTTTTGTTTGTTTTTTTTTTGAGTTGGAGTCTCACTCGTCACCCAGACTGGAGTGCAGTGGCTGCTCCCGGCCACCACAGCCTCGACCTGCTGGGCTCCGGCGATCCTTCCGCCTCAGCCTTCCAAGTAGCTGGAACTACAGGCACGTGCTACCACACCCGGCTCATTTTGATTGATTGTAGAGATGAGGTCTCACCAAGTTGCCCAGGCGGGTCTCGAACCTATGGGCTCGGGCAATCCACTCATCTCAGCCTCCCAAAGGCATGGGATTACAGGCTGAGCCACCGAGCCTGGCTATTCTAGACATTTTGTATCACTGGAATCAAAATATTTTGTGACTGAATCTTTTCACTTAACATAAAATTTTAAAGTTTTATCTTTATTGTAGCATGTATCAATATTTTCTTTTCAATGCCAAATATATCCCATAGAATGTACATGACACATTTTGTTTATCTGCTAATCAGTTGATGGTCATGTTGGTTGTTTCTACTTTTTGATCATTATGAATAATTCTGTTGTGAACATCTATTACAAGTTTTTGTGTGGACACTTGCTTCTAATATTATTGGGCACATACCTGGCTGGGTCATATAGTAATGCTACGTTTATATTTTGAGGAACTGTAAAACTGTTTTTTAAATTTATTTTAAAGCTGTGGGGGTACAATTCAGGATTAGGTAGATTGTACAAATAAACTTTGGGTCTCCTTTTGGTCCCCACTTCTCCTGGTTTGAGATCAGATACCCTTATTAAAACTGTTTTTTGAAGAAGCTGTACCATTTTACATTTCCAGCAAAAATGTATAAGGGTTTCGATTTATCTGCGTTTTCACCAACACTTCTTATTATCTATCTTTTTTATTTTAACCATACTAGTGAGTATGAAGTTGTATCTCACTGTGCTTTTGACTTGCATTTTTCCTTAATGACTAATGATGTTGCACGTCTTTTCATGTGCTATTGACTATTTGTATATCTTTTTGGAGAAAATATCTATTCAAATCCTTTGCCTACTTTTTAATTACAATGTTTATCTTTTTATTATTGAGTTGTAAGAGTTCTTTATATGTTATGAACTATGGATATGATGACAAGTCCCTTGCCAGATACATATGATTTGCAAACATTATCTTCATTCTGTTGGTTGTCTTTTCTCTTACTTGATTGTGTCATTTGAAACACAAAAGTTTTTCATTTTGATGCAGTCCAGTTAATTTTTTGCTTTGGCTATTGGTGTTTTCGATGTCATATCTAGGAAACCATTGCCTAATTTAATGTTATGAAGATTTACTCCCTTGTTTTCCTCCAAGATTTAAAAAAAAGTTTAATCTCTTACATTAGGTCTATGATTCACTTTGAATAAATTTTGTGTATGGTGTGAGGTGTTGGGGTCTATACTTCATTCCTTTGCAAGTGGATATTCAGTTGTCTAAGCATAATTTGTTAAAGACACTATTCTTTCCTCCATTTAATGGTCTTGACAGCCATGTTGAAAATCAACTGATTATAAATATAAAGATCTACTTCTAGATTCTCAATTTTATTTTGTTAATCCATATAGCAATCCTTATGCCAGTATCCCACCATCTTAATTACTCAAGCTTTGTATTAGGTTTTGAAATAGGGAAGTACGTGTCACCTTTGTTCACCCTTTTCAAGATTGGTTTGGCTATTCTGTATCCCTTGAGCTTCCATATAAATTTTAGAAGAATTTATAAATTTCTGAAAAGAGGTCAGCTTAAATTTTAATGGAAATTGTACAGATGTAGACCAGTTTGGGAACTATTGCCTTCTGAACAATATAAAGTCTTGTATCCTACAGCTCTGCTGAACTTGTTTATCATCTCTAATAGTTTTATAGTGGATTCCTTAGGACTTTCTATATATAAGATCATGTCATAAGCAATTAGGGAATTCTATATCTGGCAAAATTATTCTTCAGAAATGAAGGAGAAATTAAAGCATTTGCAGATAAACGAAAACTGAACTTGACACTAGTAAACTAGCCAGTAAATTTAGACACGAAAATGACATAAAAGACATACAGATTGAAAAGGAAGAAGTAAAACTATCTCTATTTGTGATGACATGATCTCATATATAGAAAATCCTAAGGAATCCTATAAAACTATTAGAAGAAATAAGCAAGTTCAGAAAAGATGTAAGGTATAAGTACGATTAATATACGAAATCAAATATATTTCTACACAGAACAATCAGAAAAAAAGTTAAAATATAAATTTTAGGAGAAGTTTGTCAATTTCTACAAAGATAAATACCCAAATCCATTTGTTTCTTTCAGGATTTTAAATATATTATCTCATTGCCTTCTGAATTCCACAATTTCTGAGAAGCAATCCACTGTTAATCTTATTGAGGTTTCCTTGTATTTGATCAGTCACTCTTCTAGCTACATTCAGGATTATTTTTATCTTTACACAGTTGGATTGTGATGTTTATAGGTTTGGATAACTTGTAATTTGTCCATTTGTCCTCACTGGAATTTATTAAGCTTCTTGGATACACGGATTAATGTTTTTCATCAAATTTAGGAAGTTTTGGTTATAATTTCTTTCCATATTATCTCCTCTCTCATTCTTGGACCCCACTATGCATATATTGGTCTCTGGGGTCTCTGTGCATTTTTCTTCTTACTCCTCAGACAGGATTATCTCAATTTTCCTATCTTCAAGTTCACTGATTCTCAACTCAAATTTGTTGTTGTAGTACATTTTTTATTTTGGTTACTTTACTTTTCAACTCCAGAATTTCTACTTAGCTCATTTGAAATTCTGTATTTGTATTGATATACTCAATTTTGTGAGACATCATTCTCATGTGTTCCTTTACTTTATTTTTTTGAGACAGAGTCTCACTCTTTCACCCAGGCTTAAGTGTAATGGTGTGATCATAGTTCATTGTAGCCTCTAACTCCTGAACTCATGCGATCCTCCCCCTTTGGCCTCCCAAGTAGCTAGGACTACAGGCACTTGTAACCATGTCCAGCTATTTATTTTATTTTATTTGTATTTTTGTAGAGACAGTGTCTCTTTATTCTGCCCAGACTGGTGTCAAACTACTGGCCTCAAGCAGTCTTCCCACTTTGATCTACCAAACTGCTGGGATTACAGGCATAAGTCACCATGCCCAGCCTAATTCTTTAAAAGTGCTTTACTTTGGTTTTTTGAATATATTTATAATAGCTATTATAAAATCTTTGTAGCAAAACAAAATCTGCACTTCCTCAAGGACATTTTTTTTTTTTTAATGAGAAAGCAGAATTTATTGAGAGGACACAAAAGCTCCCACAGCGGCAGGGGACCTGAAGGCGTTGCCCATCTGAGGCCAAAACCTGGTGCATATATAGCCCTAAGTCCAAGCTGATTGGCTCCCACTCGCTGTGAGCTGTTGCTGTTTTGATTGGTCAGTATTAAGGACCAATTGGCAGGAGGTAGGGGCCTAATGGTGTGCTGATGGGTTGCTTTTTGAACCCAGCAGTGAGGACTTTAGCTGTAGCTTGAGAGGCTTGCAGGGAGCTTGTTTACCAAGATTGAGCCTAAGAGAGCTGCCAGGAGTTCACTACATTGTTACCAGAGGACTTACCTGTCTACTTAGCCTTTCTCTAGCTATTTCCTGTCTCATTCTCCCCTCTGGAGTAGTAACCCTAACTGCCATTAGGGAATAAGAACAATGACCGATTTGGTTACTTCCTGCTGATCGTGGGCGTCATATGGGGACGGCAGCTAGGGTTGCTCTGGAGGGAGATCTGAAGGTCCTCGGTAGAAAGAAACTTCCATTCGATCTTCCATCTACATCACTATTTGGAGTTTGATGTTCTCCTTCCATTGAGCCCCACGTTCAGGTGCCAAATCTGATGCGGATTTTTCAGGTCAGCCTGGGCTTCGAGAGTGTCATCGCAATGGGTCGGCCAACCAAGTCCCAGAGAGGGTCGTCAAGAAGCTGGTAAGCCTAGCCCCAGAAGTGTCAACTCTAAGGGGCTGGCAAGCCAAGCCCTGAGTGTTGCAATTCGGTGAACTGGCAAGCCTAGCCCCCAGAGTATTGACTCTAGTGGACTGGCAAGCCAGGCCCAGAGAGTGTTGCTGGTTCAGTGGGTTGGCAAACCTAGCTCCCGGGGTGTCTCAGCTTCAGAATTTCGCCTTGTTCCAGCAGCTCTCCTGGTTCAGCGGGCTCCGTTGGCTGGCAAGTCAGCCTCTGGGGTGCACAGCTCTTTGGCTCCAATGATCTCCTGCAGTTCTTTAGGTTGCAGCCCTTCAGAATCGACGTTCTTGTCTCATGCCCAGGAAGAATGAGGGACATGGACGGCCAGAAAGTGAGAAAGCAGGATTTATTGAGAGGACAGAGAAGCTCCCACAGTGGCAGGGGACTGAGGGGGTTGCCCCAGGACTGTTTTTATTAAATATTTTATTTCCTGTATTTGGGCAATACATTCTTATTCCTTTGTATGTTTCATATTTTTTGTTGAAAACTGTGTTTTAAGCACTATAACATGGCAGCCTTGGATATCAGATTCCCACCTACCCCAGGGCTTGTTGTTGTTTATTATTGTTGCTACTGTTCCTTATTCATTTAGTGACTTTTCTGAACTTCTTCTCTAAAGTCTGTATCTTTGTCATGTTCAGCTTCTGAAATCCATGCTCAATTAGCTTAGTGGTCCAGTAATGATTGGATAGAGATTTTCTTAAATGTCTTGAACCCATCAGTTTTCCGGCCCACATACAAGGGGCTCTACATGTGTCGAGACATACATTCAATGTTCTGGAAGTTTATAACTCTGCCTTACTTCTCATTGTCTGTTTGTACAGAGTCTCAAGGTCAACCAGAGGTGAGATATAATGCCATGCTAAAGCCTTTTCTGGGCATACCCAAAGCGTTGCATATGTGTGTGACCTTCTAGGGTCCCAGGAATAAGACAGAGCTTTTCAAAGCCCCTTATGAACATCTTATTCCACAAGTTTTTATTTTGAGTTTTTGTTCACCCCCTTGCTACCTTACTGGTATTGTAACCTTGGGCAGCTGTGATGTTAAACACTTGCCACTGATTATTTTCAACTAACAGTCTGGGGACAGGGCCATTCACACTGAGTGAGTTCTGAATCAGGTCAAAGACAAGTTCTGTGAGTAGAGCTTTTCCAGGGAGTTACCCAATAGGTTAGGGAAGGATAGTTCTTTGTGGATGGGGCCTTCCAAGGAGCTCCAAACCTGTACTGCCCACTTCAGCAGTTGCTAGGCTGCTGGATTTCACAGCTCCTGTGTTTCAAGGCTACCATGGAGCTGGAAACAATCGAGTGAAAACACCACAATGCACACTATTCCTACTAAGTGTCAGCTGTTTGTCTTGGATAAACACTCATTGGATTGTTGTGAGCCTTTGGATAATTTCCAGTTCTGAAAAACTTGATTTTGACAATTTTTTTGCCACTGAAGTCATTGTTTTTGTGAAAGAAAGGAAAGGATTTTCAAAGACTTTGCACCACTACTTTTTAGTTTCTTCTTTTAGGACAAATGAGACTAGAAGCAAATGAAAAGGCCTAGTGTCCAATGAAGAGTGAAGATTGAGTTGGAATGGGGGCTCTTCAGAAGGACCTTGAAGCAAATTTGCCTGTTTACATTTCTTTATTTAATTTTTAATTGTAACAGGGAAATAAGTAAATAGCCATGGGAGTATACATAAGTAGATCCTACATCCTTTTTATTTTACACAGTGTTCTATGAGGCTATACCATCTGGTTTTCCATCCTATAGAAGGAAAGGATAGAGGGAGTACATATTACAGGCAGATATACTAGAACAACTGGTAATGAGAAAGAAGCTATAAGTATAAAAAAGTAGACACAACAATCAGCAGATGCCAAAGCAGTGTACTATAGTGCTCACTTTTCATTGACTATATTTATATCAAAATTAAAATGTTTATTTATGCTCTGTATTCTTTGTTTTTCAAGACAGATAATGCCAAATGTATTTTAGACAGTTTTCTATGAAAAATCAATTAAGCTGGGCTCAGTGGCTCAGCCTGTAATCCCACACTTTGGAAGGCTGAGGGGAGTGGATTGCCTGAGCCTGTGGGTTTGAGACCCACCTGGGCAACTTGGCAAGACCTCATCTCTACAATAAATCAAAAAATTAGCTGGGCATGGTAGTGCGCGCCTGTAGTTCCAGCTACTTGGAAGGCTGAGGCAGAAGGATCGCTGGAGCCCAGCAAGTTGAGGCTGTGGTGGCCAGGAGTGGCCACTGCATTCCAGTCTGGGTGACAGAATGAGACTCCAACTCAAAAAAAAAAGAAAAGAAAAGAAAAGAAAAATCAATTAAATGTTTAAAGTTTGATATTTAAAGTTATAGGCTTCATTTACCTAAAATATGAGGCTAAGAAATATCATACATCCAAAAGATACTGCTAATGGGACATTGCTATTTCATGGAATAGTATGCTGTAATCATCCACCCACTTTCATTGTGGTAGTTCCAACACCTGAAAAGACAAGAATTTCAATAGTATGTTGTCTCCATATGAAGACACTTGAAAAATTATTAAGTTTCTCAAAAGCAGAACGTTGACTCACACGGTAGTAATACTTTTTTGTTTCCTCCCTTTCCTAAGTCCTTTAAGTGTATAAGCACCAGTACCACCTTCTACCTACACAGCAAAAGATGCATTGACTTATTGCTGAAGATGCTAGTTTAATAGTTGCATGAAGTGTTGAGGACTTAACTGATCTCTTCAGAATAAACTCTGTGAATAAAACCTGTGTGTTTTAAGGGGGTGTCATAATGATGTCACTTAACATGCAGGCTTAAAAGCATACAAAGCATAGAACTATAGATAGGATCTCAGCAAAAGTAGAGCAGAAATCTTGATGTGAACAGTGAGGGGTGATCTCAGAAGAAACATCTATCAAAAAATCCCCTCACAATGTGGGTACCATTAGCTGACATCATCATAGACGATTTGATGAAAACATCTCAGAGATCAAGGAGTCACTTAAAACAAAAAAAGAAAGTAAAGCTGCAAAAGTTACTGTTCCGTGTAGCACAGATAAAAGACCCACTTTTGAAAGTCTGCATCATGTCATGCACATTATTAAAAGCGTGTCTTACAGGTGGTGGTCTACAAAGGCTGAGAAGATCCAGGGTTCTTTAAGACCACCATCAGATCAGGGGCTGCTCTGCAGGGCTGAAGAACACATATGGATCAGTGTCTTCTACCAGAAAGTAATTCTGGGAAAAGAGAAAAGGGAAATTCCTGGAGGATTTCCAGTGGGTGCTGAGTACTAAGTAGGGAATTACATTACAAGGTACATAGTGGCAAACAGAGTGTTTACCCAAGGTTCTAGGAAGTGACTACTGTTGTGAGTATTCGCCACATGAGGTACCAGATGTCAGGTTGACAGTTTGCCAAATTACAGGTGTCATTTCCCCAGAACTTTTTTTTTCAATATATTCTTTGAATCAAGTCTAGTATACTAAAGATAAAGAAAATATTTAAGATGACTGAACTTCATTTGAGGTGCATGCCCTTTCTTAGAGAAAAAGGCCAGTGTGCTGATGTTCCTGGATAAATATGTAAAGTCTACATAGATATTCATATATATATAAATATTTCCATAGATATTTCCATGAATTTCTTAAATATCATTCTGATTGTGTTTACTAAGGCTGTTATAAGAATACAAGCCATCTGATATGTGCAATTAGCCATTTTGATATTAAAACTGTGTCATTTCTTTATTGCAGTGTCCTGGCAGGTTACAATGGTACCATCTTTGCATATGGGCAAACAGGCAGTGGCAAGACATTCACTATCACAGGTGGGGCAGAACGTTACAGCGACAGAGGCATTATCCCAAGGACTCTGTCATACATTTTTGAGCAGTTACAAAAGGTATGAAACTTCTTGTTCATATCATTTTGTATTCGATATCGTCTTCAAAAATTCACTGTAAGCAGAAAATGTATTATGACACTTTATTATTTGTAAATGAGGAAGTATTATTGTGTAATAACTCTGGCATTTACATTTAAGGAAAGGTTGGAATTTTGCTGGAGAAGTGGAAGTTAAGAGAGTACTTCTCACTAAAGTGTTGCTATTTCAGCAAAGGCTCAAGGAGAGATCCTTCTCATTCACTCATGGAAGTTAAAAGAGCAGATAACACTTTTTACCAACTAATAGCTTACATTCCACATTAAGAAACTGAGGAATACCTTTTTGTCAAAATCAGACCTTTCTTTTAGCTACTAAAGCACTGAATAGGATAGGTTATCATTTCACTTCACACTTTTGATAGAAGCCCAGAAGAATTTACCAGAGTACAACTCCCATTGCAATTAATATTATTATAAAGAAGAGTTCTCTATCTTTAGTAAATATATTATTTATTGAATGCCTCTCAGTGCCTCTAAGTAGCTTTATCAATATCTGATACAACATGTAATGTGACTAACAAGGTAGGTAGCCTTATTCCCATTTTATAATTGGGAAAACTGAGCCTTAGGTTAAATATTTTCTTCTGGGTCCACTTTTTTTTTTTTTAATCAGGATCTCACTCTGTTGCCCAGGCTAGAGTGCAATGGCATGATCACAATGACCACAGTTCACAGCAGCCTCAACCTCCTGAGCTCAGGAGATCCTTTGATCCTTCCTTCTCAATAGCTGAGGCTGCAGACATGTACCACCATGCCCAGCTACATTTTTTTATTTTTTTTTTTGTAGAAGTGAGGTTTCGCCGTGTTGCCCAGACTGGTCTAGGACTCCTGGGCCTCCCAAAGTGTTGGGATTACAGGCATGAGCCACTGCACCTGGCCTTGGGTTCACATTTTTATAAGTAGGTGATCTGGCATTCCACTCAAGGTTTGTTGCCAAACTCTGTGATTTATACCATTACATATATTGCTTCTGTACCTCACCTTGGCTTTATTTTGTTGGTTATGTTTAAACAAATTTGCTATAATGAGCCACTTAACTTCTCTGGGTTTCAGTGTTCTCTTCATGAAAGTAGGCACTGAATTATATCTAGACAGTCTCCAGTGTCCTCACTAGTTCCACCAATTCCTTGGTTGTATTAATTCCGTATAACAAATGCCCTAACTAGGTCAATGTAACAGTCACTCCAAAATGCTCAACTGGATGCTGTTTGCATTTTGAGTTGCAAAGATGAGAAGAAATTGCTGAGATCTGCATAATTCTAATTGCCATCCATAAAGTAGCAATTATCCATTATTTCAGCTCATCTCTCTCTAGCTCAAACATGCCAACTTTGCACACCAGAAAATTTGGTGGAGAAAGGGTTGCGTAGAGCATGTTTGTTGGATCCAAAGCCCTTTTTTCATTTACTCATTTATTTCTGACGTTGCCTATTTTGTTCTGTTTCCACATTTCACAAACTGGGAATATAATTGCTAATAGTTGTATTGCTGTGGCCTAATGTGGAAACCTTTTGTCCTGCAAAGATCACTGGAGTTGGTGCCGACCAACCTGGTTCTGAGACAGTATGCAACTGACAGCATGTGGCCTTGGGATAGTTACTTAATGTCTCAGGCTAATGGGGTTGCTGCGAGGGGCTGAACATACAGTATTTAAAAATATTGTCCAGATCCTAGAACACAGTATATTCTCAGTACATGATAGCTGTAACGACAGTCATAAATATCTACACATAGATAGATATACATGTGGCCAAGTGACCCCAACCAATTTCAGAGCACCCTTCAAAATTCTCAGAACAAATGAAACCAATTCCCTGATTAAGTTAAACAGAATTAACCAATCCTCTCCTAATGGCAAATATTTTTGTCCTTTTAAAAATTTAATCTATGGTTGCTAAAGTACAGTTCTAAAAGTCTAAACGTCTCCCAAGTACTTACCATTTGTTAAGTTTATTGTAGCTCTGTTTGTCATTGACATTACTCTAAACTCCATTTCATTCTAAATGATCCTAAATAACTTCCTGGACTTGTAGAGAGCCCATCAAACCAATTTATAGCCAGGGCAACTCTTTGTAAATGGATGTATTTCCATGACAGGGCACAACATATTCATTATCATCAAATTGAGCTGCCATGAAATAAGTCAGGCAACTTGAAGTGCATCATGAAGTTTGTTCATATTGTATAGCTGAAAAATGCAAACTGGTACTCAGAGGTCCCCAGCTGATTACTTTAGAGGGCCACATGGAGCTCTCTAGAATTCTTAAAGGAAACATTTGGTTTATGCAGTCTTTATTTCAAGATAAAGTAAATGCCCAGTGTGTACTGGGTCCTGAAATGCCTGTGAGTATGATAGGAGCACATTTTCACTGATTTTAAGAGAAGAAAATTGATTCCTTTTATTTTAGAAATCACTGCTCATTATTTCTGAGTATAGTGAGCTTCAAACTTGTTTTGGGGCAAGAGAAAAGACTGTCTGCAGAAAACATGTGTGTTGCATTACAGTCTGGCAATCCTAAACACTAAAAAGGAGTAATAAGGAAAGGTAGCTTGCCACATAGCTCAGTGAATTTCAAGTGTTTATTTCAATAAAAGTCCAGAAAATGCAGAAGCTAGAGGAGCCAAAGGCATTGTCCCTATCATCTCAGGGCAGAGGCCCTATCCTGATTTTCCTGATTTTTTATGATTTATCCTAATTTCTGGAAGAAGAGATTTTCTCCACTGCAGACAAACATACAAGTTGGCTGTTCTTTTTGCTTTTCTTTTCCTTTCGTTTTAAACCCACATACTGACTTCTCCATTGCTTCTAGAAATGATAATAAAAACAATAACAATGGCAATAATAATAGGAACAGGAGCAATGATGATTCATTGGTGTTCATTATGGACCACACATTTTCAATAAGATTAAAAATACAGAACCTTATTTTTCTGTCACAATGGTTATGCAAGATCAGGATTATCATTCCCATTTTCATGGTGAAACAACAGGATAAGAGTGTAGGATCACTCTAATATAAGTGTCAGATTCAGTATTCAAATTCAATTCTATCTAATACTAAGAACTCAGCTGTGTATGCCAAAATCTCAAACCATGATCTCTGGGATATTTCAGATATGTTCAGATACATTTTAGAAATATGTTAGTTTAAACAGGATCTCAGAATGTTGCCAAAGTATCCCCTGGGGCATTTAACATGCTGTGAGAATCTTCCAGAGAGGGCCAGAGTGTATATGTTGACCATGGAACACTTTTTTTTCTGGGAGTAACTTACAGAAGATTTTAGAAACACTGGATTAGATCAGTGGCCATGCAGAGTCTGTCTACTAGTGTTTGTAGTCTCTAATTTGTGTAGTAAATCAAGTTATAACCCAAGAATTATGTCAAAATGGTGCCTTGACTAAACTAGGATACCTATATAATCAGGAGACCATTTGTCAGGATAAGCATTAGAGTCACCCACATCAGCAGAATTTCCAGCATTTAAGAGAAATTTGCATAGTAATTCAGTCGATGTTGTCACCTTCACAGAACACGTAAATTCAACTGTAGCTTGAGCGTTTTTATTATAGTCATATGCTGGCTGAGAGTTGCCTTCATCCTTCATGTGTTATTTTGCTTTTATGAGATGGTTGTATCTTTAGTGGATAGTTTGAGCCATTTTAGGACTCAAGAATCATTCATTTTAAACTGAAGCATGCACAAGGATTCATTAGCCAGCTTTCTCTCTTCAATGGGTTTGAAAACTGAGACCTGATATGGTAGATGCTCCCTCCTAGTTTGAGTAGGAGTTCATTTTCTGTTCTGCAGGTCACCGTTCTCTCCCCTGTCTCTAAGACTTGGCTGTCTTTCCCTTTGAACAATACCTGTTAAACAGATTGTCTTAGATATAGGTGAAAATCAATCAGGCGAGTCATTCTATACAAAGTGTCTCAGTTAGTATCCATTCTGACAACCTGCCAACCTTCTTGCCACAAGACACAAATATTTTCTCCTTTTATAAGAAGCATGATCATATTGGGAGAAATGGAAGCATTTGTATTTTGCGAGGAATAAGAAGGTGCGATTATTTGATATTTTGTATTGAAAACTGCACTTTCTTAAGAACTGAAAAAATTCCCTTCTTTATTCTACCTTAGCTGAAATATGTTCTTTTTTGTCTATTGGAAGAACTGAGACTAGGACCAGTCATCTTGACTTTTAGACTCATTACATTATGCCTCTGTTGTTACATTTCAGCAGTGACCCAGAGAAAGCATCTCTCTCTAACCAATAGCTACATATCCCTGATTTTCCAGGAATATTAACCTCACAAGAGAGGTACTTGTAGTGAACCGTCAACGTCCACTCTTACCTAACTGATCTAAATTATTTTCTGTACTCTGGAACTCACTTTCATTGTCATTATCTATTTATGTTACCAGAAAATTTTGAATGTTAGAAAAGAAAAACAAAAATTGAATATTAGAAACGTAAAAAAAATTATGATTAAAGACAGAAACTATTTTGCTACTGCAACTTTTAAACCAAAGTAATGATCTGTGTTCTTTTATTAGTAGACTTTTGTCCAAATAAATTAATAAAAATAAATAAATAAATAAACTTTTTTCCAAATGTAAGTTTATTTTTTTCTCAGGAAGCTTTTTTGTTTTTTGTTCTGGAAAGTAAAAAATGGCATGTTACACAGTTTTGCAACCAAGTTGGCTCATTGTAAGTGTATATTGACTTTTTATGTATAACGTGGAACCAATAAAAAATAACAGACTGAAGTTGCTTGTAATCATGGGTGTTGGCCGTTAAAAAAAAAAACAACTTCATACATATGGTAACTGGCAACTTGAAAGTGTCACGAACTGAAAATGTAAACCATATAAAGTGAGAGAGAAAAGGAGAGAAGCGGTGAGGAAACTACAGCGATAAATGTGTTCATTTTCCTCTAAGCTGATTAAATAATGCCTTTCCCCTTTCCAATCAGGACAGCAGCAAAATCTATACAACGCACATTTCCTATTTGGAAATCTACAACGAATGTGGTTATGATCTATTGGATCCAAGACATGAAGCCTCCAGTTTGGAAGATTTGCCGTGAGTAGCAGAACAACAAAGAATGGAGGAAAATTACTTTCAGATGTTCCCTTCAATTGTTTTCTTTGAAACTTTGTATGTTTCTGGTCTCAATCATAATTAGCAAGCACTGGATAACAGAATCTTTCTGTAATATGATGGATTTTTTTTTAGTTATGACAAATGGATAGTAGTGATGGGAACTAAAATTGCCTAAAATTTATTTCTTGTGAAAATTTCTTTTGGAGTGGGCACAAGAGAGTGCAAGAGTGGGTGCTTGGAAGATTGATGGGATGTGACAGTACTACTTTGACTCTGCCTCATGAAACCCTTTTACCCTCTAATTGTGGCCTTTTTCTAAGAAGAATGTATTCAAATTAGATTTCAAGCAGCAGTAAGAGAATCTGAAAGAGAGAAAATAAAATTTTAAAATTTCCCCAGATGCTCCTCGACTGTCATTAATGCTATCATTGGCAACATTTGATCAGATTGGCACTGATTGTTTCATGACTGAAATTTATATAGTCTTCAGAGCTTATCTAATAAAGGAGTAAGTCACCCTGCCAGCATCCATCTAACATTGTTTGATGTTTATTTGCCTATATTAGACATATATTAATTGGTATCAGTTCATATATTTTTTATACAGACACCTTCATATATCAGAAGTAGCCTACAGCTAAAAAAAAGTATTTTTAATATTCTTCTTATTAAGTACTGTAAAATAATTTAGAAATACATATTAATTCTCTACCCAAAAGAACAACAATCAGTTGATTATTTTAATTTGCAGAGAAATTAAGAAGAAATAATAAAGAAAGTAAGTATACTCTTTACACTTTTTGTTTGTTTTTTGAGTCAAAGTCTCACTCTGTCACTCTGGTTGGATTGCAGTGGCATGTTCACAGTGACTGCAGCCTTGACCTACTGGGCTCAGGCAACCCTTCCGCCTCAGCCTTCCAAGTAGCTGGAACTACAGGCACACACCACCAAATCCAGCTAATTTTTGATTTGCTTGTAAAGACGAGGTCTCACCAAGTTGCCCAGACTGGTCTCGAACCCTGGGCTCAGGCAATCCTCTCACCTCCACCTCCTAAAGTGCTGAGATTACAGGCATGAGCCACCACACCTGGCCTACACTACCTTTTTATGTATTACTCCATTAATGTTTTGTTTGAGAATTTTTGCATATTATCTCTCTTATGCTTAAAATATTTCTGAGAGGGACTTAGGAAAGTAGATTATTATTTATAGTCTCAATATTTATATAATAATTAAGAGAAAAGAAAAATTACTGGCTCCATGGAGGAAAATGGCCTTTAAAAATCTATTAGCATTAATTTTACAAATAAAGGTAAAACTCTTTACATAGAAAGGACAGAAACAACATTAAAGACATGAAGGTGTGGTTAGAAAGGCAGTATGTTGAAGGGTGCTATAGGTCTGAATGTTTTTGACCCTCCAAAAACTCATGTGTTGAAACCTAATCACCAGTACAGTGGTATTAGGAAATGGGGCCTTTAGGGAGGTGATTAGGTCGTGAGGGTGGAGGCCTCATGAGTAGGATTGATGTTCTTACAAAATAGGCCCAAGGGACTTTGTTCATTCCTTCTACCATGATGAGGACACAGTCATGTTGTCTGTGTTGCAGTCTGCAACCTAGAAGAGGGTTCTTACCAAAACCTGACTATACTAGCATCCTGATCTTGGACTTCCTAGCCTCCAGAGCTGTGAGAAATAAATTTCTGTTGTTTATAAGCCACCCAATTTACAGTATTTTGTTACAGCAGCCTGAACAGACTAATATAAGGAGTCACTGGAAATAAAAGCAGGAAAACCAACTAAAGCCAGTTTTTGGAGGGACCTGAATGACAGGTTTTTAGCGTGAGATTTATCTTTATTCTAATAAATTTCTTAATTAGTTTTCTAGCCTCCAGTCTAACCAATATAAATCAGGCTAAATCTTGCTTAAAATTATTTTCAACAAGTAACCTCTATACCTGAGAACTTGAAAGTTATTAACAATAATTCAGAAATGAAGGGCTTGACCATGATGAATATGGAGAAGAGACAAATTCAAGAAGTATTCGAAGAAATGAAAGAAAATTAATTATATCTACTAACTTTGATTTGATTAAATTTGAAAATAAATGTGACGCATAGAAAGTTGGTGTTCTCCTCATTTTACTGATTGAGGATTAAACCCAGAAAGGTATGACTTGTCCAGAGTTTAAAAACTGATTGGTCAATAGTAGAACAAGATTTTTTTTTTTGAGTTGGAGTCTCACTCAACCCAGACTGGAGTGCAGTGGCCGCTCCCGGCCACCGCAGCCTCAACCTGCTGGGCTCTGGCAATCCTCCTGCCTCAGCCTTCCAAGTAGCCGGAATTACAGGCATGCGCTACCACACCTGGCTGATTTTTTTTTTTTTTTATTTATTGTAGAGATGAGGTCTCGCTGCCCAGGCGGGTCTCGAACCCACGGGCTCAGGCAATCCACTCATCTCAGCCTCCCAAAGGCGCGGGATTACAGGCTGAGGCACCGAGCCCGGCTAGAACAAGAATTTTTTTAAAAAAGATACTGTCACTTTCATGCCAGAGTATCAAAAACAAATTCAAGATTTTTATACTTCACCTAGAGAGCTCAGGAGTCATTGGTCTCAAAAGATTTCCATTAGGAAGTTTAATTGAGTAATGATGATAAATTTTACATATATAGGTTTGGTGTCTGAGAATACCATGCTAGGTTTTTATATTTACAGTAAATTTTTCAGAGGTAGGAAGTATGCCTTTTTTGGTTTGGTGTCTCTTTACTATCTAAGCCAGAGTAATTCCTTAATAATTATAAAAATTATCTGCTTAATTGAAACTCTGAAGTAGACCTTTTGAAGATGAGAGTGTACAGAACAGAGCATGAGCTCTTTCATTTGAATCTAGTTGACAAGATTAGGTGCAGCCTAACTATGGGAAGAACCAGGAATGAGAAAAGTTCATTGAATTCTAAGAGAGGTAGTATAGCATAGAATAAAAAGTTCTCGATTAGAAATTGGGTTGCAGTTTCAGTCCCGTAGTCTTAGGAAAATTCTTTCATTTTTCTGGGTTTCTCTTTATAAAATATGGGCATTAGATTAAATAATATTTAACACTCTGTCAACCTCCAATGTCCTGAGTTTAAAAATTGGTGGCCTTCACAGGATTGGTGTCAACTTATTTGCCAACTTTTTCTCCTTCACAGAAGAATAATAATTGATTAATATTTTCTTATGTTCTCCAACTAAAAACAAGTATAAACTTCTTGAACACAAGGACAATGCTTTAGTTCACTCTGTGTTCTCTGTATTTCTCAGCATGACTGGCATTTAGTAGCCATTCTCAATGTTGGCTACTGTACTCTATACCACAGATTTCCTTTTACTAGCTTTCTATCTTAAACTACTCTCTCTTTTTTAGTAGCTTTGTCCTCTTGTTTGAGAATGAGTTCACCAACTCAAGTTAACAGTGACCTTAGTTACAAAACAGTTGTTATCAAGAAACTACCATACTCATACACAAAAGCGGTCTGAAAAATATTTTTATTCTTACATTTTGAACTATAATTACATGACAATAGATCCCATTAAATAAAAGTGTCATTAAAAATGAAGATTCCCATATCCAGGTCTATCACCTATTACTTCAGATATATTCACTACTCTAAAATTCCAGAACAAGTCAAGAGTTGGATAGTCCCTTGATGTGGCGATGATGAGGTTTAACTGATATTGAGACTGCTAGTTTTCTGAGGGTTCTAGAAAGGTTTGCCTTTTACTGAGATTTTGAAATAATTCTTTATAATGGAATGTGATTTTTGCTGTACCTGGATTAGATTAAGACTGTGCACTATTAATCTAGCTTCCATACTTTTGAACCAGAGTAATCTCTAACTCTGTGATTCTGCCTCTCTGGTTGACAAATTTCATTGTTGTAAGCTGGAATTCCAAACACTCTGAATGCCTTCCAAAAACAGGTAAAATGTCTGTTGACCTTGGTCCCTCCCCTTGTATTCATCCATTTGAGGGACAGTGGCAACATACCCATTTGATCCCATCTACATTCTTATACTAGGCTGAACTATGTAAAATAAAACTCAAGGTGATTTTGTTGTTTCACAATAATAGCCATCAGTAACAGCTTCCTTATCATTGACTCTCAAAGCTTTCTCAAATATCACCTGCTGGATGTTACCTCTCTGCTGTTGCAGAACATTTGCCTATAAACTGTCTGTGTACTTTGTACAGTAAGGCTCCTACATATGAACCTTCGAGTTGCGAACTTTCAAAGATGCAAACATGTGTTTGCATGTCCAATCACTAAATTTAGTTCACATGTCTGGAGTTCATTGTCATGTGCATGCACCCTCTACAAGTGGTTGTGTTTTTGTGTACTTTACTGTACAGTACTGTACAGAGTACAGTAGTACAGTGTCTTTATTTCAAGCCCAGGATGTCCAGAAGCAAGTGTAAAAGAAGTGATGATGTAACTGGTACTGTATAGTGAATTGTGTTAATTGGGTACCTAGGCTAACTTTGTTGGACTTACGAACTAGTTGGACTTATGAACATGCTCTTGGAATGGAACTCACTTATATGCAGGAGTCTTTTACTTAGACTAACGTCAATTACTTTTTTGCAAATGTCACTGTAGTTATTTGTTTAGTAAATATGAGAAAGGCTAACATCTAAATTAGCAATCAAAAATGATTAAACCAAATGCAACCAAGATGAAATACGTAATTGAATAGTTTAATAACCATTATAGAAATTGAATTCATAATTTTAAAGTTTCACAAGATGAAATCTCCAGGCCTAGATGGTTTCACTTAAAGGTCTACCAAACATTTAAAAAAGAATTAACATCAATTTTACACAGTAAACTTTAGGAACTAGAAGACAGAATACTTTCCAAGTTATTCTATGAAGCTAGTATTGCCCTGATACCAAAACAAAGCAAAGATAGAAAAAAGAAAAGGCACTACAGACTAATATCTCTTATAAACATAGGCTCAAACATCCTCAGCAGAATATTGGCAGCTGAATCCAACAATGTATAAAATGAATTATACATCACTACCAAGTGGGATTTATTAGGCATTGCAGAGCTAGTTCAATATTTGAAAATCAATCAATGTAATCCACCACATCTACAGGCTAAAGAAGAAAAATTATAAGTAGTTCAGAAAAAGCATTTGACACTCATTTATGATAGAAATTTCATCAAGTTAGAAATATAGGAGAATCATCTCAATTTGTTAAAAAGCATCTACAAAAAACTTACTGCTAACATCATATGTAATGGTGAAAGACTGAATGCTTTTCTCCTAAGATCAGGAGCAATACAAGAATGTCCCTTTGTACCACTTTTATTCAACATAGTATGGAAATACTAGCCACTGCAATGAAGTAAAAACAATAAATAAAATCATATTGGAATGGAAGAAATAAAACTGTCCCTATATGCAGATGATATGTTTGTCTACATTCCAAAAGAATTTACAAATATTCCAAAGAATTTACAATCTCTTCTGGAAAAAAAAAAAAGCAGAGAGAACACTTCCTAACTCATTCAGTGTGGCCGGTATTATCGGAATATCAAAAGCAGATAGGTACATTACAAGAAAGACCAATACTTCTTGTGAACATAAACACAAAAATCCTCAACAAAAATATTAGCAAATCAAATTCAACAATGTATAAAAGAGTTATATACTACAACCATGTGCGATTTACTACAGATGTGCAAGACTGGTTCAGCATTCGAAAATCAAGTAATTCTTGGCATCAACAAACTGAAGAAGAAAAGTTATATGATCATATCAATAAATGCAGAAAAAGTATTTGACAAGATCCAACTCATGATAATACTCTCAGCAAACTAGGAATAGGAAAAAATTTTCTCAACTTGATAAAGAATATCTACAAAACAACTACAGGTAACATTATACTTAGTGGTGAGAAGCTAAATTCTTTACCCCTAAGATGAGGAACAAAGCAAAGATGTCCCTCTTACCACTCCTATTTAGCATTGTACTGGAAAGTTTAGATAATGTAATAAGACAATAAAAAGAAATAAAAGTTACTGGAAAGGAAGAAACAAAACTGTCTTTGTTCACAGATGATATGAAAAACATATGTCTATGTAAAACCTTCTGAAGAATTGATAAATACATTCCTGGAACTAATAAGTTATTACAGCAAGGTTGGAAAATACAAGGTTAATGGATACAAGTCAACTGCTTTCCTGTATACCAGCAACAAACACTTGGAATTTAAAATTAAAATCACAATACCATTTACATTAGCATAAAAAAAAATACCTAGGTATAAGTTTGAGGAAAACATGTACAAGATTTATATGAGGAAAGCTGCAAAGCTTTGATGAAAAAAAATCAAAGATCTAAACAAAAGAGTATTCCATGTTCATGAATAAGAAGACTCAATATTGTTAAGATGTCAGATCTTTCTTACTTGATTTGTAGACAAAGTATAAATCAACTTAATCTCAATCAAATTTCTTGCAAGTTATTTAATGGTTATCAATAAACTGATTATAGGGTTTACATGGAAGAGCAAAAGATCCAGAATAAGCAATACAATACAGAAGAACAAAGTCAAAGACTGACACTACCAAACTTCAAGACATATTATAAAGACACAGTAAAAAAGGCAGTGTGGTAATAGTAAAAGATTTGACATCAGTGGAACAAAATAGAAAGCTTAGAAATGGACACATACAAATTAGTCAGTTGATCTCTGACACAGAAGCAAAGGTAGTTCAATGAGAAAGGGAGAGTGTTTTTTTACAAATAGTACTGGAGTGACTATGCACATGTGAAAAAAATGGATGTAGTAACAGCCTTTACACCTTTCACAAAGATTAACTTGAAATAAGTAATAGACCAAAATGAACAATGCCAAACTATGTCTTCTAGAAGATAACATAGGAGAAAATCTAGGTGACCTTAGGTTTAGCAATGAGTTTTTAAATGTAACATCAAAAACATGATCTATAAAAGAAAAATTGATAAGTTGAACTTTATTAAAGTTAAAAACTTCTGTTCTCTGAAAGATACTACTAAGACAATGAAAAGACAAGTCACAGACTGAAAGAAAGTAATTGCCAAACACATATCTGATAAATGATTTGTATCTGAAATATACAAAGAGCTTTTAAAACTCAGCATTAAGAAAATAAATGACCTAATTTATAAAATGGGCAAAAAATCTGGACACCTCACCAAAGAAGATATGCAGACGACAAATAACATGTGAAAAGAAGCCTAACATCACCTGTCATTAGGGAATTACAAATTAAAACAATATTCCAAAAATATGGCTAAAATAGAAAAAACTAACAACAAATGCTGACAAAGATGCAGAGCAACAGAAACTCTCATTTATAGCTGGTGGGAATGCAAAATGATACCATCACTTTGGAAAACAAATTGACAGTTTCATACAAAACTAAACATACTCTTACCATATGATCCAGCAACTGTGCTCCTAGGTTTTTACCCAAATGAGTTGAAAACTTATGTCCATACAAAAACCTGCCCACGAATGTATATAGCACCCTTATTCATAACTGCCAAAAACTGGAAGCAACCAAGATGTTACTCAATAGGTGAACAGATAGTAAACTATAATACATCTGTACAGAAGAATATTATTTGGCAATAAAAAAGAAATTAGCTATTAAGCCACAAAAAGAGATGGAGGAAAGTTAACAGCATATTGCTAAGTTCAAAAGTCAGCATGAAATTATACATACTCTGTTTCCAGTTGTATGACAGTCTGGAAAACTCAAAACTATAAAGACAATAAAATGATCAGAGGTTAAAGATGAGGGATAGCATAATAAATAGGTGAAGCATAGGAGATTTCTCAGATAATGAAGCTATTCTACATGATATTGTAATGGTGGACACATGACATTATACATTTGTCAAAACCCAAAGAATTTACGACACAAAGAGTGAACACTATGTAAACTATAGGCTTTAGTTAATAAAACAATAACAACAAAAGGTATGAACCATGGAGACCATCAGCAACTTGGACGAATCTCCAGGAAATTATGCTGAGTAAAAAAAGGCAATCTCAAACGGTTTATATCCTGTATGATTCCATACATGTAATATTCTCTAAGTGACAAAATTTTGGAAATGGAGAAAAGATTAGTGGATGACAGGAGTTAAGGAGGGGAGTAGAAATGGTTAAAAAAGGTCAATACAAGCGATCCTTGTGGTGACAGACTGTCTGTGTTCTTGACTGTGGCTCTGGATACATGAAACTATCCATGTGATAAAACTGTATAGAACTAAATGTACACACACACACAAGTGAGTATAAGCAAAACTAGGAAAATCTAGATAAAATCAGTGGATTGTCTCAATGACGATTGTATGGTTGTGATATTTTAATACCATAATTTTGCAAGATGTTACCATTGGGAAAAAATGGGCAATAGATGCATGAGATCTTTCTGCGTTATTCCTTGCAGCTATATATGAATCTAAAATTATCTTAAAAATAAAAAGTTTAATTTTATAAGTAATTGACTATATTTGTATCTAGGCATACATATGCATGCACACATATTTGTATCAAACTTAATCTGTATTTAGTAATTTGTTTAGTATCTCAAACAAAAATAGAACTTCTATTTTTGAAAACTTCTTATGTCACATGCTATAAAGGGAATATAGTTAGAATCTAAGTTTGTCTCATAAAGTAAAACTGTGTGACTGTTGGTCTTGGCTGTAAGGAAAATAGTCACCTTACTTTAGTATAATTTTAGTATTCCTAAATAGGGAAACATATTCCATTTAAGATTCCAACGAATGTCATGGTTATTACAGTTTAAAAAAAAAAAAGGCAGTAATCTCCAGCATTCAGTATTGAAATCTTGGCTGTGTTGCATTTTTTTAACAATTTGTCATCACAGGGGGAAAAGTTTCCAATGTTAAATTTAAGTCACCATATTTATAATACCTACTGGATAGAAAACACTGCTAACTGCTGCAGGAATTACAAAAAAAAAATTAGTGCACAGCCTCTACCCTCATGCCTCACAGTCTAGTCATGTGAATTAATTCATATATTCAACAAACATGTATTGAGACCCGACTCTCTTCCAGACATTGTTCTAGGCACCAAGTTTATTAACATAGTCCCTGCTTCCTTGGAACTCATAACAGAGTGGCTAAAACCTGTACAAAATAGTATAAGATGGAATGTGAAAAATATCATAAGAGAGGCACAAAAAAGTGACAAGAGCTCAAAGAGAAAGAAATCACATCAGTGCAGGGCATCAGAAAAAGATTCATAGTAAAGATGGCAGATGAAGCTGTCTTTGAGAGAAGGGATAGGACTTGTGACATTCATGTGGAAACAAAGATTGGAAAGTTGAAAAGCACAGGGCTTGTTCTGAGATAGTAGACCTGTTTGACTGGAACCCAGTAAAGGAGTAGGCAAGAACATTAGGACTGAAAAGGTATATATGCAAGGATTTGGCAGGCAAAGTGTATGCTTTGGAGACTTTTATTCAAGGACATGGCATGATTGGAATTGCCTTTCAGGAAGAAAAATCAGTCAATAGTGTGTAGAACTAGAATGAAATGGACAAGAAGCAAAGCATTGTAGGATGTTATTGGGGCCACGTAGGTGGCAGTAGGGAGTTTTTTTTTTTTAAAGGACAAAATTGGAAGGAATCATAATCCAGTGGCTTGAAATTTTAACTATGTATAAGAATTACCTGGGATTATTGTTTAAAATGTAAGTGCTAGCCTCAACTCCCAGAAAGTTTAAATATGTTTGAATATACATGCCAGGTGATTCTCATGCAGGAAGTCTGCCTTAATTCCTTCCCTCATTCACCTAGGGAAAGTTCTTTTTAGCAATACCAGAGAAATCCCTACAAAGAAGATAGTAAACCAATATTTACTGAGCACCTATTGTATGACATTTCTTATGCTAGGGACTGAACATTACATTGTCTCATTTAAGGAAGTAGGTATTATAATCCATGTTTAATGAATGACTACACTGTGGTTCACAGAGATCATGCAATATTTCCCCAAGACTTCATGTCTCCTAAGAGCTAGAGCCAGGATATCAACCTTGGTCCAAGCATAACAGCTGGGAGTGCTGGTGTTGTTTCCCAAGACATCCATATCATGTTCTAGTATTCCACCTGAACTCTGAGCAGATTGTGATTTCCGGGTTTCTTCAGGCCTCTAGAGCACTTGTGTCAGTCTTGCTGAGTCAAAGCTTTGAGTCCAGTTCACCTCTATCTGTTGTGTCAGACTCTGCAAGGTTCTGAGAGTACCTGTTCCTGGCATCAGAGGGCTCTGGTCTAACAGAACAGACTCATAAACTGATCATTTCAATTGTATATAGTAAATGATAAGGTGCCTTGTGTTCTCTGGGGGTAGCAAAGTGCACACTGATTTCAAACAAGGGATTTAGAAAGGGTTGGAAAAAAGCTCCACCATATTATGGACTCCAACCTCAGCTAAACAGTATGTTCATGTGCTTTTTCTCCCAACCCTCACAATAATTATATCAGATACTCATGTCTTTGGTTAGCTACTCCCTACCCCAGTTCTCTTTGAAGCCCATTCTGTCCCTACCTCAGAGGGAGTATGAAAACTCAGACATAAATTTTCTCAACTGCCAACCTCCCAACCTCCCTCCACTCACCCATGAATACTTTCCTCCAGTCTCAGGAACTCTCTTCTTCCAAAGCCAGTTCTCTAACTTATACTTTGGACCCTCCTTGCATCAGCCCTAAATCTGTTTTGTTTGGCCTACATATTTTGTGTTTAAAATGTTTAAACTTAGTACTTGTAGATGAGGCATGCATCCTTCAGTTCTTATTCCTAGCTTTTGCGTTACTGTTTTCATTTGTATTATTTCTGGCTTCTGTAGGCGTCTGAGGGGACTTCCAGGCCTATAAGCTTAGATCTCAAAGTTAAAACCAGCTCCAGTGTTTACTTAAACTGAGTCAATTACTGACACAGCTGGGAGTGAACCTCTTGAAAAGTTGAGGGTGCTGTCCTGCAGGATGATATGAGTAACCAGTGACCAGTGATGGTAAGTCATACTATTTATCTATAACTAGTTGACCAGGGACTATGTTCCTTGAGAACTGAAACATTGCCAATGACCATGACTGAGGAAATAGAAAGCCCCCCCTTCTAACCTGAAAATGACACAGTTCCACCCAAAGCATATCTTACTAGAGTTTTAACAATGCAGAACTCTGCCTTCTTTTACTCTGAATAGTCAATTGAAAGAGAGAATTTTCTGTATCAGAAATGTCTCAGGTAATTAGGAGCTCATCTTAGTCAGCTTGGGTTGCCATGACAAAATACCAAAGACTTGATGGCTTAAACATAACACCTCTTTCTCACAGTTTTGGAGACTGGGAAGTCCAAGCTCAATGCACTGGCAGATTCAGTGTCTGATGAGGACCCTTTTCCTGGCTTACAGACTGTGGCCATCTCACATGGTGGAGAGAGAGTTCTTCCTCTTCCTATAAACTCTTTCTATCCTTAGAAGGACAATAATCCCGTCATGGGATGGGATCCCACTTCATGACTTCATTTAAACCTAGTTACTGCCCAAAGACCCCACCTCCAAATACTACCACATTGGGGGTTAGGGTTTCAGCATATGGTGACGCTAACATTTAGTCCATAAACAGAGGTGTTAGCTTTCACCAAACATTGCCTAATAAGTGATATGTGGAAGGATGAGAAGAAATAGCTGTAGTATTTCCACTCAAATATCTGAATGTAGAAATATATCTGTGATATTTAGGATTTTTAGTCACAAGAGCTTAATTAATGACAGGAGAAACATTGTCACTCCAGTCTGTTCCATTTTTCTTGTGCTTTGTATATGAACATACATATACTTTATTCTACCATTAAGAGGTAAAATACACATTCTAAAGCATATACTGATATGAATTTGTTTTGCTTTGATTATTGTCCAGTTAGTCTTCACAATTGCTTTATGAATTGATTTATTCTGATAGTACATCATTTTCAGAATATGTTCTCAATTTTGAGTATTTAAAGCAAAACCATAGGACTATTTAAACACTTTTGAATGATTCTAAGTTTTTTTGGTCATTTTATTTGTGCTTTATGAGAATATACAGCATTTAGAAACAAATCTATTGCAGCTTGACTGACAGAGAAAACAAAATTATTACAACCTTTTCAGAGTGTTAACATCATGTATACCAACAATTTGCCATTTTGCAGGAATCCCAATTAGCTCTTTTGAGTGCATCATAAAGAGTTTAAACTGTATTCTGATCTTAAATTAGCTTACCATTTAGTTGGAAAAAGGAACATGCACATGAAACACCTACAGAGACTTCTGTACAGCACAGCTGCTCTCAACTACCCAGCTAGTGTTGCAATTCACGTACATGCCAAAAAAAGCATACACATGAGTCTCATGAAAGGAGTCCATGTCAGTCAGTTGTTTCCTGTCACTGCCCACTCCAGCTCCCTTTCACAATACTGTCTTTGCTCCTACAATCCCCAATGATTTCCTAATTTTACTGACATATGGCAAGACCGAAGTTCTGACTGAGCCAAGAGCTGCCGAGGTGGGAGCCACGCTGAGCTAACCTGAGAGAAGATATGGGGAAGAGCCTCCAGAATGACTTCTAGGTGAGGAAGGTGAAGAGGTTTCATCCAACGGACTAGAGGAGTTATCTGGACCAGGTGATGGAGACCACAAGTGGTACATTAGTCTTTCCATTCTGAAACTTCCATAACAGTTATCCTGTGTATTGGTCAGCAGTTAATTAATTGTAAATGACCTTGTAATTTCAGATTGAATTCTGGGATAGTTGAAGATGTTTTACAAAATTAAAGTAAGTTATTATGAACCAGAGATAATAAGATGGATGCTATTCAGGCTGGCTAGCCACCTACTATCTTTCAGCTCGATCTAAGAAGCAAGCCCTAGGAATAACCCAATTAGAACAAAAATAGTAGTTTAATAGATGTATTTTATAATAGCAAAAGAGGGTTAAATGCTTAGGAAATACCCAGGAACTTTGTGAAAAACATAGTACATGGTTTTCTATGAGAAATAAAATAAGACTTGAAAATTAGAGGAGAGATACTCATCTGGTTCTAAGTGGGTGGTACAAATACCTCAAAGGAGTATTCCCATATTAATGTATAGGTTCAGTGCAATTCCACACAAAATCTTAAAGCCTTCAAAAAACATAGATGTGATTTCAGAGTTTATCTGAAAGGATAAACAACAAGAAGAGTAATGAAATGTTGTAAAAGTAGAGAAATAAGAGAAAACTAGTGACACCATATATTCAAATAAAGTATGGCTTTTTGAATGGCTTAACCAAATAGTCTGTTCTCCCCTTCCTCTAAACCCTACCCCTCCCATTTCACCACACCTTAAAGATTCTGGAGACAGGCAGCCAGAGATAGACCAGAGGTAGGCTGTTGTGGAAGCTCCAGGATACTATCAAGACTTGCTCCACAAGCCTGCACAGGCTTCTTAGCCGGGGGGCATTTGTCCTCATACAAGATGGCTGCCTCCTCCTCCAGCATCACATGCACATTTCTGGGAGGAAAAAGCATCTGATAGCTGAAGCTGTCCATTTTTTTTTTATAATCAATATTTTTTATTATGATATTGTGGGGTACAATTAAGGGTTAGGTATATAAATATGCTTTGTTCAAGCACCCTTGTTGATAAGAGGTGTCTCCCCATACCCAGACAGATATTTACTACCATTAATCCCATCTCCCTTCCCCTCCCTCCCCTATAATTTCCCACCATTGTCAGTCATTTTCTTATAGTATTTACATTGGATGTTCAAGGTCCACTATATGAGTGAGAACATGTGATACTCAGATCTTTGTTTCTGTGAGAGGTCACTCAGTATTATAGACTCTAGTTCCATCCAGGTTACTGCGAAATTCATGATTTTGTTCTTTTTTATGGCTGTGTAGTATTCCATTGTGTATATGTACCACATTAAACTCAAATCACTCTATAAAAAAAATAACTGCACACGTATATTTATCGCAGCATTGTTCACAATAGCAAGAACCTGGAAGCAACCATGCTGTCCATCAAAAGAGGACTGGAGGCTGTCCATTTAATAGTCTTTCCCAGAAGCTCTATCCAGTGACTTTCACTTACTTGTCATTGACCAGAATTGTGTCACATGGCCAGTCCTAGTTGCAAGAGAGTCTGGAGAAGTATAAAATTAATCCTTGAACCAAATTAGGGCCTAATAGGGAGAAGGGGAGGACAGATCCCATATAGGCCACCTGCATCGTGAGCCAAAATTAGTTATGGAGGAGGAAATTCACTTAGATCCCTCATTTCGTCCCATGCACTCATATCCTAAAATAGTAGAAGAAAAGTGAATTTTTTTTTTTTCATTAATCAGTATTTTTTATTATGGTTTTGTGGGGTACAGTTAAGGGTTAGGTGTACAATGACGTTTCATTCAGGCACCCTGTAGATAAGAAGTGTTTTCCCATCCCCCGACAGATATTTGCTACTGTTAATCCCATCCCCCTCCCCCCCATAGTTCCCAGTACCATCCGT
>NW_007231597.1:34578-50681 GCF_000164805.1 Carlito syrichta | reverse complement strand
TTGTGGAACACATTCACCGCAGGGTGAGTGTTCTCACTCCCTCTTAATCCCCTGCCCAGGGATTTTATTCCTTGCTCAGATTCCAAGATTCTTCATGCCCAGCATCTCTTCTGATTCAGTTCTTCCTATTACCGGGGATAAGAGTTTCATTCCCAATCCAAGCCCAGGCCTAAGCAAGTCACTATCCTTCAGTGTCTGCCTCCTCCTCCCAGGGTCCAGTGACAGTGTCAGTGTGTGGCCTAAGGGCTGAGAGCAAGGCTGAGATGTCATGCTGTGTGCCCTGTGGACATGCAGAATCCGGCACCCATCTGCCCAGAGTCCACATGTCACATTCAACACATTCCAGGTGGACTGTGGTTGGGAGGGGCTTTTGCTTTAACGTCAGTATCCCTCAACTATGAGAGTGACATAGAGATGCTGAGGCACAGGACAACTGCAAGAGAGGTCAAAGGACAGGGAGGATACAGGACTAGGCTTGGACCCTGGCATGGCTGCTGCTCATTTGGGTAATGTGCAACCAATTTTGTTTCTTCAACCCCTCTGTTCCCTCATGCTCAGAAGAGGCAGTATACTCTAACAGTTCCCCTCAAGTATTGGCAAGATATCAATAGATCTGGCTCAAAAACTGCCAGCAGAGAGAGACCTACCCCCACATGGTCCATCAATACCTGTTCCTTCCCATCTCTCTCCACAGAAGTGGCCTATACCTTGTGGGGTTGATTGGGCTCTCCCTGCTGCCAGTTTATTCTCCCTCTGTACACTTTTCCTCCTGTTTTGTTTTCCTTTCCAACTCTTTCTAAAGATTTCTCTGCTCACTATTGTATTAATTTTTCAAGAATATTGACTGTATATAACTATGTGTTGTGGTGTGTGTGTGTGTGTGTGTGTGTGTGTGTGTGTGTGTGTGTGTGTGTGTGTATAACTATATAACCACATACAAGGTTTATGCAAGATTCAGGAATTCCCTCTGGGCCACAACTCTGTACCAAACTCCTACCTGACTGAGCCCATGGGTCCAGGGGTAGGCCCTGAGGATGGATAATCCTTGTGCAGAGCCTCTGCTGCTGGTGTGGACTCAATGAGCTCCTCATTCTTCACTGTCTGCAGTATTTGTAAAGTGAGGTAGGGGAGTTAAAGGTCATTGATCTCAGAATAATCTGGTTGCCCCAGGGAGAAGCTCCTACCCAGGGTCAGGGCCAAAGAAAAGAATGATACTCTTGGCTGCCAGCTACTGATCTAGCTGTTCCCATAGTCTCTGTTTTGGGCCATAAGTTATCAGCTTCTTCCCACCCTCAGCCCACTGGGTCCTCTGAGGGTAATATAGGTCTCTGGATCCAGCTCTGACTGCAGAACCAAGACAAGAAAACCAAGCCTAGAGCCCAGAACCTGAAGACAGAAGACAGAAACAGAGACCCAGTTCATAAGGCAGAGGACAGACCAGAGCCCAAAACCCAGGCGGACTCTTAAGCCGTAGCCCAGGAAGGAGTTCTTGGAAAAAGAAGACAAGAATGAAGAGACCAGCTAGAATCCAAGCCTTACAGCCCAGTGCCACCCAAGGGACAAAGACAAATTAGCTCAGCCCCAGAAACCAGAGTTCAAGAAAATAAACTAAGCTTGGGTCCAGATCCAGAAGGCTCAGACCTGAAATAGAGATCGTGGTCTATAATTCAGAGTGTGAGCCTAGAAATTAGTCACCAGGGGAACAGAGGACACAGGGCCTGAACACAGCCAGGGTCCATCTCAGGGCCAACTCCCCCACCCTGACTCTGGAGACCCAGGCAGGCAAACATGTATTCTGTCTCAAAACTCCATATTGCTGTGTTCTACAGTTCATGGGGTAGCCATGGTGGTCCCACATTGGCACATGATGCTGTACAATGGGCCTGCAAAGTGACCAACAGCTCATGGCTGTCAAAAATCTCACTTCCCTCGTTACCTCTGAATCTCTGCCATGAGACATTTAGAGAATAGGTTGATACACTGAGGACTTTGGGGTAATCCGAGTCTGTTTTCATGTGATTTTAGGACTTTGTGGGTTTACTGCTGTCTCTCAATTTAGGTGCTACCTCCTATGACTCCTCCTGTGAGCGCCTCTGGGGGATGTTGTGCTAGGATTTGGAAGGGGGACCCTGGCTAAGGCTGAAAACTAAACGCTGACTGAGAAACCTGGTCAGGAGTCAGGGCCACTGATGTCACCAGGCAACTTTCCCAGTGCCTCTGGGGTGGCCAGGTGTGGGTCTGAGAACATTTGTGGGAACAGATCTGGACATGGAGGCCCAGGGGCAGCCTCTAGCCAGGCTGGGACACTCAGAACCTCTGACCCTCCCTGACTCGCTGTTTCCTCCTCTGTCTGAAGGTCATGGTGATGCTAAATGAGCCGACACATGCTCAGGGCTCAGGAACACAACTTTACTTTCCATGGGCCAGTATTCTTGCAACTTCTTTCTACGCTGCTTTGTTTCTCTATAGAAACATATGTCACTTTTCAACAGAGTGGTGGTCATCTCTTCTTCACTTCCAGTCGCCTTACAAGGTTTCCCCACCCCTCCTTCTGACTGCAGTGACTCTATGGTGCCCTATGGGGGTCAGTCAAGCAATCCTTTCAGCAATTGTTGCTCTTGGACACAGAAGCCTTCCCTTGATGTGTTGTTAGAAGCCCAAAGTGCTGCCTGAGATTCTCCAGGGGACCTACAGCTCCTTGTCCAGTGAAGCTTCAACAAGCCTACAACAACATTCCTGAGTGGGGTCACTGTCAGTGTGGATGGTGGTCCCAGCAGGTGTAGATCCCAGCCTCACAGCATACTCTCCCTGGCTGCCCAATTTTCACAGTTCCCCTCAAATGTGATGCCTCTGTCTTTGCTTTAGTCCTCACCAGTCTGTGTATCCAAACCCCTGTCTGAGCCTCCCCAGGTCCGGGCCTCAATGATTGGATCCAGCTATCTCCTCACTCACCTCCTCACTCATCATGTCTCCTTCTGGCTCCTGCCTGACCTTCTGCTCTCCCTTTTCCTGAGAAGCTCTCTGCCTCTCTCCCTCATCCATGTACTGGTTCTGCCATCCTCTATGCTGGGGCAGAAAATTATCCCCTCTCAGCCTTACTTTCCAATATGACAAACAGGGTAATTGCAATATTTGCTGCTGAGTGACAGACTTTTCTTTCATTTAAAAATGTCCTTTATTATGCAAAACAGAGTTGTTTATTCTTCCAGAAGAATATGTTCGAGGAAGTAAGGGTTTCTGTTCCATTGCTCAAGAGAGCTTAATAATAGAGACAGATAGAGGATCGGAATTAGAGACAGATTATGGGTGATTTTGAAGGCCAAACTAGAGACAAGAAAGCAAAGGGTCACAGGAAGATGGATTCAGGAAATGCCTATGTTATTGCATGGTGCAGAAAATACATGTATCATTGCAGATTCTGAAAGATACACAGGCCGAGTTCTCTGTATCCCAGCAACAGAGAATGGCTCCTTCTGATAACTGCAGCAAGAATGTATACAAAGATACAGCTCCCATCAGTTTAGTGCTAAATTGATAAGGGTTTCCTAGACCATGGAGGAAGACAAAAAAAAATCAGAAGAATAATGAAACAAAAAATTATAGAGGTTTGAAGGAAAAACTATGACCCAAGAGTTCAATACTCTACTATGTATGTTGCTACATTCAGGTTATTTTTAGAAAACAAGAATACATTTTTAGATGTAAATGGGGACATAAATATTCTACTAGTATTTGTCCTTTTAAAAAGTTACAATAACTGAAAGATAAATCAAAATAAAAATACAAGTAGATGAGAGTTTCTGGCATAAAAAAACAAGAGTGCACATGGAAAGTAAGGAAAAATAAATTTAAAGGTAAAAATAGCTATAAATATGGATACAAAATGATGTGTTTGTTAAAATAATTTATGAATAATAGAAACAAAAGTGGAACACTACAAAAAGCACATAAATTTAATAATAATAAGCTGGGTCTGACATCATCTAATCACTGAAAGGAAGATATGATAAGTTTGGAGAGGATAGAATAAAAAACAGAAACCCACATAAATAAATGGACCAAAAATATCAAAAAAAGGAAGAGAGAAAAATATACATGTAGTGAATAGAAATGAGACTAAAGAAATAACATCTAGAATAAAAATAAGGATATAAGCCCAGCATTCAATATTCTTCTTCAACCCACTTTAAATGTTTCAGCATTAGGAAGTGGAAAATTCTGGAAAATAGAGGGCCCCCATAATATATTTAAAACTTTAAGAAGTAAACAGACATGAAAAGATATTCCCGAAATATAATTTAAATAAAAATGCAGGTTACCAGAGTGAATAATAACAAATATTCCACCAGCTCTCAAGTTGTGTCAGATACTGCTTAAAGTGTTTTACATTTTTAATTTATTGAATCTTCACAGCAACCCCATGAAGTAGGTATCATTATATATGTTTTTAATTTATTTTTTATTATTTCAAAGATGTGGGGTACAATTCAGGTTGGTATCATTATATTATTATTATTATCATTTTTCTCATGTTACAGGTAAGGAAACTGAGGCACAAATTAAGCTACTTTCCTAGGACTGCACCATTAGTGAACGATGAAATTAGTGCTTACATTCTACTAGTTTGATTCCAGAGTCAGCTGTTACCGTTTTTCCTTGTTTTCACAATAGACTTCTAAAAGTTTTAGTTTTGATATTGAGATATAACACACATGCAAAAAGCACACATATTTTAAGTGTGCATCTCCATGAATTTTTATAATAAACTATCTATTTAACCAGTACCATGGAAGACCCCTCACATCTTCTTACCCCAACAGGTAGCCAATGTCCTGATTTCTAACAGCACAAATGAGTTTTGCCTATTTTTGTTTTTTATATAAAGGAACTCATGCAGTGTATACTTATTTTATGTTTGACTTCTTTTGCTTAATTTTATGTGTGTGAGGTTCATCACTTATTAACATCACTGGGTAGTATTCCATCGTGTGCTTACCAAAATTTATTTACCCATTTTGCTATTGATGAGTTCTTGGGTAGTTTCCAGTTTGGGGTTCTTAAAAATGTGAACATCAGTCAGCTCTGATAGAATGCTTGCTTTGAAAACACATTTGTTTCAACACAACTGGTATATTAAGAAATGATTTGAACATAATGCAAGGTTTGTGTTTGCTTATGCACAATTATGCTTGTGAGAAACACTAGATAAACACTACAAACTGCATCCAGCTTAACTGATCCATGTAGGAACAGACAAAATATACAATGTGCACATCTCAAACATTTATCAGTTTACCATGTGTTATTTTACAAGGTTGTGTTTTACTACTCTTTTCTCATTTGTGAACTTTTCTACATTTAAAAAAATGGGCATTAAACATCCCAACATCTCTAGGCATTCTGTTTCAAAATCGTCAGGAAAATCATGCAAAATAAAAGCCTTAAGGATTGAGTAGAAGCTAGAAATTATAAGGCATTTTAAAAGGAATGAGAGAACATATGACATCTCACAAGCAATAGTCATAAAGGAATCTACATTTGGAGCATGAAAGACAACGCTATAAAAATTTTTTTTTTTAATTTTTGTTTGCTTCTTTTTTTCCCCAGAAAGACTGGAACAACTCCAAATGCTGTGAAGTCTATAAGAACAAGGGCTAATGAAATAGATTGTTGAGTATGTGGGTTCAAAAGCAAACAGCGAAAAAATATCAGCAACAACCTTTCTTGCAATCAAAGAGAAAGTACGACCTATATACAAAGACCTAAATAGAAACTGCCAAATCCTGCTAAAATGGCTTTTTTTTTAGTGTTAGTAGTAGCTATTTTGCTTGTTCCAAATATGCAGCAATTTCCAGAGCTTTAACTCTCATACAAAGCCAAGAGGACAAACCAGAAAGCCACAAAAGAATTTTCAGCGGTGATGGAGAAGTTAAAGTTAATACAAGAAGAAGGCTGTACGTTGGAACAGGTTCATTTGTGTGTTTTTGTAGAAACAGGTGTCTGTTAGGAACACATGCCTCAAAGAACTTACCTTCAAAGACAGAAAAATGTGACCAAAATTGAAGGAAGGCTGCAAAAGATTGCAAATTTTTATGTCTCCTGTATTGTGTTGAATGGTGGCCTCAAAACAAATATGTTCATGCCTTAAACCCCAGAAGCTGTGACTGTAACCTTATTTGGAAAAAGTTCTTTACAGATGTAATTAAGTTAAAGATCTTAGATGAGATCACTCTAGATTATCCAAGTGGGCCCTAAATCCAATGAGACAGAAGAGGAGAAGACACAAGAAGAGATGGCCCTATGAAGACAGAGGCAGAGACGAGGAAAGCAGCCACAAATTAAGGAATGCCTGGAGCCATAGAGATGGACGAAGCAAGAAAGGATTCCCCCTTACAGCCTTCAGAGGGAGTGTAAGTACCCCTGAAAGACACCTAGATTTTGGACTTCCATTCTCCAGTACTGTGAGAGAATAAACAACTTATTTTGAACCACCAAGTTTGTGGTAACATGTTACTGTAGCCAGAGGAAAGTAACCTTCTTCCATCACTTCATAATAATTCACAGACTACAACTCTTGACATCTACTTCCAAAAGGAAACTTCAGACCTATTTCAAGGTAGTATCATGTTTACTTACTATAAAATGTATGTATTTTTAATCATTTAACATGTATAAAGTTGCACTACCACTTTTATTGTTTTTATCTTCTTTATGTGTCACTGAGGAAGTTTTTGAATGTTTTACTTCTAATCTCATTTTTTTTCTACAATCTCTGTGGTTTTTATCATGTGCTTTTGCATAACTCCGCGATTTTTATGGACGTGTGTGTTACATCATAATAGAGCTTACCGCTCATGTTTTGGGGTGGTGTATATCCAGCAGTGGAATTGCTACATCATAGGTATACATATGTTTAGTTTCTGTTGATATTGCCAATTTTTCAAAATAAATATACTGCCACTGGTAGTGATGAGTGTTCTAGATTTTCCACAATTTGGCCAACAGTATTTTTGGTGCTTTCCATTTTAGGCATTAAGATGACTGTGTAGTAGAATGATTTTATGATTTTAATTTACATTCTCTTGTGATTAATGAAGTTGAATATTTCTTTCATTTGTTTATTAGCTATTTAAGTCTTCTTGTGGTGAAGTGTCTGGTTAAATATTTTGTCCCATTTTAAAATCACATTATCTGTTAGTTTTTTATTGATGTCTGGTATTTCTTTATATATTCACGAATATCTTCTCCCACTCTGTTACCTTTTCATGTATTTAATGATGTGTTCTTATGAACAAAATTCTTTCATTTTAAGATACAATTGACCCTCAAACAACACAACTTTGAGCTGCATGGGTCCACTTATATACAGATTTTTTTGCAATAATTCTATTGGAAAGTTTTCTGAGAATTTTGATGATTTGAAAACACTCTCAGACAAACCATATAGCCTAGAGATATTGAAACAAATTAAGGAAAGATATGTCATGTATGCATAAAATATATGTAGATACTAGTCTATTGTATTGTTTGCTACCATAAAGTACATACCTATTATAAAAAATTAGAGTTTATCAAAACTTATTCACACAAATCTGGCAGAACACACATGACACGCTTCATGGTCAAAAGAACTATAAACCTAAAGATTTAGAAGAATTAAATTATAACTGCATAAAATTAAAGTACTGTACTGCTGTAATAATTTAATAGCCACTTCCTATTGCTACTACAGTGAGTGCAAGTATTGTGAATTTCCACTTAAAATGCAGTGTGATGCTAATCATCTCCATGTGAGCAGTTTATCTCTCCAGTAAATTGTGTATTGCAGTAAAAAGTGATCTCTCAAGGCTCTTGTGTATTTCTCATTGTGTTTAGTGCAATATCATAAATATTGAATAACAAAATAGGACCCATCTAAAGGACCACTAGTGATTTGGGAAGTGCTCACCAAAAAAAAAAAAAAAGAAGAAGAAGAAGAAAAAAAGAGAAAGAAAAAAGAGAGAGAGAAAAAAAAGTATGACCTTACAAGAAAAAGTGGAATTGTATGATAGGTATCACAGATTGAGGTCTGCAGCTTCAGTTGCATGCCATTTCAAAATAAATGTAACCACTGCAAAGACCACTGGTTAAAAAAAAAAAAAGGAAAATTTGTAAAGCCGTTGCTACAGCTACGCCAGCAAGGGCAAAAACCTTGCACTTTTTATGAAATACCTTTTTATCTTGTATTGAAAATTCAGCTTTTATGTGGGTGCAGGATTGCTATAAGAAAGGCATACCTATAGACTCTAATATGATTCAAGAGAAAGTAGCCATTATGTGACAACTTAAAGAAAAAGGAAAGTGAAGGATCTAAAACTGGAGAATTTTTTTTTTTTTTTTTTGAATTGGAGTCTCACTAGGTCGCCCAGACTGGAGTGCAGTGGCCACTCCCGACCACCGCAGCCTCGCCTGCTGGGCTCCAGCGATCCTGCCGCCTCAGCCTTCCGAGTAGCCAGAATTACAGGCATGTGCTGCCACGCCCGGCTGATTTTTTGATTTATTATAGAGATGAGGTCTCACTGCCCAGGTGGGTCTCGAACCCACAGGCTCAGGCAATCCACTCACCTCAGCCTCCCAAAGGCACGGGATTACAGGCTGAGCCACCGAACCTGGCTAAATTGAAGAATTTAATGTGAGTAAAGGATGGTTAGATAATTTTAGAAGGAGGTTTGGCTCAAAAAACATCAAGATTACAGGAGAAGCAGATTTTGCAAACCAAGAGACAGCGGATGAGTTCCCAGATGCCATTAAGAAAATCATTGAGGAGAAAGAGCATCAGCCTGAACAGGTCGTTAATGCAGACAAAAGTGCCCTATTCTGAGAAAAAAATGCCACAAAGAACATTTATTAGTAAGAAAGAGAAGTGAGCACCAGCATTTAAGACAGGAAGGGATAGGCTAACTCTATTGTTTGTGCAAATGCCGTTGGGTTTATGGTCTAGACTGCCCTTGCCAATAAAGCTGCTAACCCCCAAGCCCTGATGGAAAAAAATAAACACCAGCTGCCAGTCTTTTAGTTGTGCAAAAAGAAGGTCTAGACTAGGAGCACCCTTTTCTCATATTGAGTCCATGGATGCTTTGTCCCTGAAGTCAGAAAAGTTCTTTTGATATTGGACAATGCCCCCGGCCACCCAGAATCCCATGAATTCAACACTGAACTCATCAAATGGTGCACTTGCCCCCAAATTTAACATTTCTAGTTCAGCTTCTAGATCAGGGGGTCATAAGAACCTCTAAGGCTCATTACTCACAGTACTCTACAGAAAGGATTGTCGATGCTATGGAAGAGAACCTCAACAACAGAGAGAACATCGAGAAAGTCTGCAGATATTACACAACGGAAAACGCCATCATTGTCATGGAAAAAGCAGTGAAAGCCATCAAACACAAAACCATACATTCCTGCTCAAGAACTGTATCCAGATATTGTGTAAAACTTCACAGGAAGCCGGGCTCGGTGGCTCAGCCTGTAATCCCGCGCCTTTGGGAGGCTGAGGTGAGTGGATTGCCTGAGTCCGCGGGTTCGAGACCCGCCTGGGTAGGGAGACCTCATCTCTACAATAAATCAAAAAATCAGCCTGGCGTGGTAGTGCATGCCTGTAATTCCGGCTACTTGGAAGGCTGAGGCGGAAGGATGGCCGGAGCCCAGCAGGTCAAGGCTGCGGTGGCCGGGAGCGGCCACTGCACTCCAGTCTGGGTGACAGAGTGAGATTCCAACTCAAGAAAAAAAAAAAACTTCACAGGATATAAATCATGCCAATCAAGAAAATGTAAATCAGATGCAAACCAGAGCCAAACAAAGAAATGATGAAAGAAATCGCAGATATGGCAAAAAGGTAGGGGGCGAAGGGTTTCAAGATAGGAATCTTAGAGAAATTTAGAGCTGATAGAACTCACACCAAGGGAATTAACATAAGTCAACTTAATGGAGATGATTTACTTCTGAACCAGTACCAGACAATGAGAAAAGGGATGTAGAAGTAATACCAGCCAGGCGCGGTGGCTCATGCCTATAATCCCAACACTTTGGAAGGCCGAGGTGAGAGGATTGCCTGAGTCCACGGGTTCGAGATCAGCCTGGGAAAGTTGGTGAGACCTCATCTCTACAATAAATCAAACAAACAAACACAAATCAGCCAGGTGTGGTGGCATGTGCCGGTAGTTCCACCTATTTGGAAGTTTGAGGCGGAAGTATCACCTGAGCCCAGTAGGGTAGGCTGTGGTGGCCATGAGCCTCCAGCCTGGGTGACAGGGTGAGACTCCAACTCAAAAAAGAAAAAAAAAAAAAAGAAGAAGAAAAAGAAATGTCAGAAAACAAGTTGACACTAGACAATCTGGAAGATGGATTCTGATATTCAAGACCGCTTTTGACTTCTTTTGTGACGTGTACATTTCTATAATATGGGCACTGAAACTAAAGCAAATGGTGGAAGAAGAATTAGTACATATAGAGACATTTTTAGGAAAAGAAAAAAAGCAAGACAGAAATTGTGATGTATTTCCATTAAGTTACCCTGTACATGCCTGACTCTCTTCCACCTTCTTTGTCTCTTCTGCCTTTGTAATTCTGGAGAAACAAGACCAACCCCACCCTTTCTTCCTCTTCCTCAGCCTATTCAACATGAAGATGATAAGAATGATGACCTTTCTGAAGATCCACTTCCACTTAATAAGTAGTAAATCTATTTATCTACCTTATGATTTTCTTTATTTAAATTTTATTTTATTATAAAGATGTGGGGTGCAAGTAAGGATTCACTACACAAGTAGGCTGCATGCAGGTAAAGTTTGGGCCTCCAACTGGTCCTCACTTCTCCTAGTTTGAGACCAGATAACCCCTTCCTCCCTCCTCTGGCAGTGCCCAGTGACTGTCGATCCCTCCCTTGGGCTAATGTGATTAATGTTCAGGTCCCACTTATGAGTGAGAACATGCAGTATTCAGTTCTTTATTTCTGTGATAGATCACTAAGTATGACAGTCTCCTGCTCCATCTAGTTTGCTGAGAAATCCACGATTTTGTTCTTCTTTGTGGCTGTGTAATACTCTATCATGTATATGTCCCATGTTTTCTTTATCCAGTCCACTTTCAATGGGCAATAGGGTTTTGATGGGCATGCTTTTGCTATTATGAATAGTGTGGCTATAAACATGCATGTGTAGGTGTCTTTTGTAGAACGATTTGTGTTCCTCTGGGTATATTTCCAGGAGAGGGATTGCTGTATCATATGGAAGATCAATTTTTAGTTCTTATAGGGATCACCACACTGCTTTCCATAGAGGTTGAACTAGCTTGCACTCCTACCAACAGTGTAGAAGCATTCCCTTTTCTCTGCACCCGTGCCAGCATCCATTGGTTTGTTTTTGTTTTGTTTTGTTTTGCTTTTTTGAGTTGAAGTCTCACTCTGTCACCCAGACTGGAGTGCAGTGGCCGCTCCCGGCCCACCAAGTCACCGCAGCCTCAACCTGCTGGGCTCCGGCGATCCTTCTGCCTCAGCCTTCCAAGTAGCTGGAACTACAGGCATGCGTTACCACGCCGGGCTAATTTTTTGATTTATTGTAGAGATGAGGTCTCGCCAAGTTGTCCAGGTGGGTCTCAAACCTGCGGGCTCAGGCAATCCACTCACCTCGGCCTTCCAAAGCGCGGGATTACAGGTTGAGCCACCGAGCCCAGCTTGTTTTGTTTTTTTTTAATTTTTTTTTGAGTTGGAGTCTCACTCTGTCACCCAGACTGGAGTGCAGTGGCCGCTCCCGGCCACCGCAGCCTTTCCTGCTGGACTCCAGCAATCCTTCCGCCTCAGCCTTCCAAGTAGCCGGAATTGCAGGCATGTGCTGCCATGCCCGGCTGATTTTTTGATTTATTGTAGAGATGAGGTCTCGCTGCCCAGGCGGGTCTCAAACCCGCGGGCTCAGGCAATCCACTCACCTCAGCCTCCCAAAGGCACGGGATTACAGGTTGAGCCACCGAGCTCGGCTGTTTTGTTTTTTTAATGATGGCCATCCTTACTGGAGTTGAGTGATATCTCATTATAGCTTTGATTTTGCATTTCTCTGATGGCTAGTGAGGCTGAGCATTTTTTTAATGTATCTGTTGGCTGCTTGTATATCTTCTTTTGAAAAGTGTCTATTTGTGTTTTTGCCCATTTTTTAATAGGGTTGTTTGTTTTTCTTTGTCAGACACATAATTAGCAAATATTTTTCCCATTCTTTGGGTAGTCTCTTTACTCTCTTGATGGTTTCTTTTGCGTACAAAAGTTTTTCAGTTTGATGAGTTCCTTTTTATGGCATTCGCTTTTGGGGATTTGGTCAAGAATTCATTACCTAAGAGTATTTCCTATGTTTTCTTCTAGGATTCCTATAGATTGCAGTTTCATGCAAAGTACCTTATGATTTTCTTAATAAGAATTTTATTTTCTCTAGCTTACTTTGTAAGAATACAGTATATGATACATATAATGTTTTAAAATGTGTTAATTGTTAAGGTATCTGGTCAACAGTAGACTATTAATAGTTACGTTTTGAGAAGTCAAAAATTATATTTGTGCAGAGTGGGAGGGATGGGTTGATATCCCTAATCCTTGTATTGTTCAAGAGTCAACTGTAGTCCAATTCACTTATTTTTATGGATAGTACTTTTTTTTACTGTATAAGAATTATTTGACAATCTTATGGTTATGACGTAAGATTCTTGTCTTTACCTCTAAAGTTTTGTTGTCTAACTCTTTACATTTAGTTGTGCAAACTCTCTGGAATTATTTTTGTATATATGAGGTAGCAATTAAAATACATTTTTTCATATAGTCAAATTTATTCAGCAATATTTATTGAAAATATTATCTTACCACCCCCATACCATTATGGTATGTCTATTTCTAGATTCTTCATTCTATTCTGTGGTCAGCTTGTCTAACCTTGTGCCTATACCACATTTTCTTAATTTCTACAATTTTGTAGTATGATATCTGACAGTTTAAGACCTCCAGATTTGTTCTTTAAAATTGTTTTGTTTATTGGTCCTTGCATTACTTCATGAATTTTAGAACTGTCTGCCAATGTCTGAAAAAAAAGTTAATGGTATTTTGATTTTGGTTACATTGAATCTATAGATTAATTTAGGAAAACTGATGTCTTTAGCACATTTAATCTACCCCACATGTATCATATAGCCTTCATTTATTCAAGTCTTTTGCATCTCTCAATAATATGTTTTGTTGTTTTCACTAGAAAAGATTTTCACATCTTTCTCTAAATTTACTCCTAGTTTTTTGTTTTTGACATTACTGTAAATATACTACAAGATAAATACTACAAGATAAATGTATTTTGTAGCTACTATATAAACAGAATTATACTTTCAATATCTATTTTGTATCAAGTGGCTTTGTTAAATTCACTAATTATGTCTACGTTCTAATAGAATGTCTATTATTTTTTAAAGCTTTTTTTATTTTAAGGTACATAATCATGTCATCTGCAAATAATATCTTTTCTTCTTTTTAGTTATTATGTTTTTATTTATTTATTTTGCCTTATTTCACTGGCTAGGACCTCCAGTACAATGTTGAATAGACAATGATAGTAGGCAACTGTGGCAGACAGAATAATGGTCCCTAAAGATGCCCATGCCCTAGTCCCAGAAATTTGTAAATATGTGATCTTCCATGGCAAAAGAGACTTTGTAGATGTGAGTAAGGTTACAGACCTTGAGATGTGGCGATTATCCTGGTTATTCAAGCAGGTTCAGTCTAATCAAATGTGTTCTTGAAAGCAAATGACATTTCTTGACTGTGATCAGAGAAAGAGATGTGACAAAGTTTCTGGCTTTAGAAGTGGAAAAGAGGGTTACTGGCCAAGAAATACAGGCAGCATCTAGAAGGTAAAAAAGGTAAGGAAATGAATTATTCCTTAAAGCATCAAGAAGGAACACAGTCCTACTTGCTATTCTCTGTGCATAAATTCTTTCTGAGAAACAGCTTATGGTTTGCTACTAAGCCTTGTTGAGAATGAACGCTTAAGCATGAGCCACCAAATTATCAAATGACCTAAGCTGCCTATTGTGAGCAGAGTATTTGTTGTCTGACCCACCAAGTCATAAAGTTGGGCATACATTGCAGCATACCATTATCAAATGGAAGTAATATGGATAATATTGGAATAAAGCAGGTCCTGAAGGTATAAGTTACAAAAGGAAGTGGCCCAAATCTTCATGAGTCCTACTCCTGAATATTACCTTCTCTTTCCTAGCCTACAATTAGTGCCTCTCGTGGAGTTTCTTTTGACTAGTTGGATGAAGAAGAGAAAACTAAGCCTGTTTTATAGATACTTTTGCATGGTATGTAAGCACACTTAGAAGCAGACAACTACAGCACTACACCCCTTTCTAGGCCATCCCTGAAAGACAGTGGTGAGGAGATATCCTTCCAATGAGCAGAATTTTAAGTGATGCCCTATTTCCAGTTTGAGCAATGAACCAATGTTTATCTTTCTTGAAAGAAAAAACAGCCAGAAATATGAATCTATACCAATTCATGAACTGTGACCAATGGTTTGTCTGGATAATCAGACAACTAAAAGGAACATGATTGGAAAATTGGTGACAAGAGTGTCTGAGAATGAGGTACAAGGATAGAGCCCTCTGAATGGAAAAAGAATGGTAAGATATTTGGTTTCATTTGAATGCTTATCAAAGAGTGACCTCAGCAAAGGAGGATTTTAATAATCAAGTAGATAGGATAATTCATTTTTATGGGTACTAATTAACCTCCTTGCCTAGCCATGCCTGTCATTACCCAATAGGCTCATAAACAAAGTAGCCCTGGTGACAGAAAAGGAGATTATATATATGAGCTGAGCAACACAGATGTCCACTCACCAAGCCTTACCTGACAACAGTCATGCTGAGGGCCCAATCTGCCAACAGCAGAGAACAACACTAAGCTCCCAATGTGACATCGATTCCTGGGGTAATCAGCCAACTACTTAGTGGCAGGATGATTACAATAGACTGCTTTATATCGTGGAAGGGCATAACCTAGTTCTTACTGGAAAACCACTTAATCTGGATATGAATTTGCCTTATCTACATGCAGTGCTTCAACCAAAAATATGCATAAGAACGCCTTATCCACTGTTGCAGTAATTCTCTATACATATTGCTTCTGCTCAAACAACTCAATCACAGCAAATAAATATAGTAGGCTCATAGAACTGACTGGTCTTATCATGCTTCCCTTCATCCTGAAGCAGCTGGTTTGGAAGAACTGTGCAATGGCTTTTTGGAGTCTCAACTATACCTTGCAGGACTGAAGCAGTGGCCTCCATGAGGTTGTACATGCACTAAATCAGCATCCAGTTTGTGGTGCTATTTCTCCTAAAGTCAGGAATCAAGGGATGAAAACAGGAGTGGCTCCGTTCAATATTATTCCTGATGAATCTTGCTACACAACAAAGCATAGAGTCAAATTTGTTGAAAGTTCCATGTCCACTAGAAAAGAATATGCTTTATTCTACTGGTGGGTGCAAGTTTCCACATATGTTTATTATTTCAAAAGTCTTAATCATATCTTTAAAATAATATATATTTTTATTACATATTATAGATTTGTTTAGTTCTCCTTTCAATTATTCCAATTTTTCCCTTATATATTTTGAAGATATGCTATTATGTGCACAAATATTTAAAATATTTTTATCTTCCTAATGTATTTACACTTTTATCATTGTAAAATATCCATCTTTATTTCTAAGATTACATTTTGTCTTAGACTCTAAGCTGTCCATTATTAGCATATTGCAGTTGTCATTTTGGTTAGCATTTGCTTGGTGTTATCTTTTTCCATTCTTTTACTTTTAAGCTGTCTGTGTCTGTATATATAAAGTGTGTTCCTTGTAAACAGTATATTGTTGGATTTTGTTTTGTTTTGTTTTGTTTTGTTTTGTTTTGAGTTGGAGTCTCACTCGGTCGCCCAGACTGGAGTGCAGTGGCCGCTCCCGGCCACCGCAGCCTCGACCTGCTGGGCTCCGGCCATCCTTCCGCCTCAGCCTTCCGAGTAGCCAGAATTACAGGCA